>NC_133618.1:34135769-34350769 GCF_048593235.1 Sminthopsis crassicaudata | reverse complement strand
TTTTCCATAGTACCATACTGCTGACCCTCTGCCTGACATCTCATTGTCTCCCCGCTTATTGAATTAAAGGGGGTTTATTCTAAAAGCAAAATGGAATATCCTTGCATATCAGAAATTCATCTGATTTTTGCATTTTTAGTCCCCAGTTGTGATATCTCAAAGTCCTCATTGTCCTGCCTTGAGCAAGAGTGGCTTAAGGGACTTGATTATAAAATCATCTATTACATCTGGAAGGAACCTGGAAGAACATCAATAGAGTTACATATTTGAGAAGCAGCAAAAACCACCAGATTGTAAAATGGGGAGGGGGGAGGAATATGTAAGAAGACTGGGAAGGAGGAAGAGACCAGGTTGTGAAAACTTGGAATGACAACAGAGTGTTTCATATTTGATTCTGGAGCTACTGGAGTTTACTAAATAGAAGTTGACATGGATAGATATGGCAACTGAGTGAAGGATGTATTGCATCCCACCCCAACCCTCCCATTCCCACTTTTATCAGAGTTAGACTATTTTTGCCTTAAAAGGTATTGAAACGGTCCTTAAGATTCAGGTAGTTTGGGACACTGAAGACCAGTGGACCACCATGAGCAGCTCAGAGGCAGGGGAACTTCATTCAACTAAATAAACTTGGAGTATCCTGAATACCTATCCTTATTGAATAACCTTCTCCTGCTTGATTAAGGAAATTTCTTTGTTAATTGCTAAATTAATAACAGTTTTTCTGTATTCCAATATGGGACTACCAGAAGACTAGCCTAAGTCAGACCCAGTCTGGCAAAACTTAAGCAGAAAAAACAATTAGAAAATTATTGATTTGATGGTAGTGAAGTCATATACTCAAATCTTTAAGCTGTTTGACAATCTAGGAAAATAAACATTCAGGTGGTCACCTATTTTATTATATAACACTCTAAAGTCTGTCAATTCTTGTCAACCTAATGGATTATTTATTTTGCTATTTGGAATGGTTTACCTGAATAGGGGAATAGTAATAGATTGAGTTATGTCAGCAGGTGGTCCTCCCTGATACCTCCCCACACAGATGAAATCATGTTATCCGACTGGAAAAAAAAAAGCAATAGGTAAAATAGAACCTTGAATTCTCTATACCTTTCAGACAATTGTGTGGCTGTGAAAATGTCTCCAAGTCTCTAATGTTTCCTTCTCCTGTTTTTGTCAAGAACATCCTTCCTATGTGTATGAATTGTTCTCACAATGATTTTATAAAGATCAGAAAAATGGGAACAGGAGTCAGGAGCAAATGATGTAACTACACCTTGGTGACAGTAATAGCTAGAATTTTTTTATGCTCTTCCCATCTTTGAGAAATTTTTTTAAATCAATCTTTGAATGTCTTTCCTATTGTAACATTCCTAGGACAGATTTCTTCTATGTGCTTTTGATTAGATGCAGCTCCTTTTCCTTTATATTCTTGTGTTATCTCTATTTCCTGGGGTATCTGCAGTACTTTGGTACCAGGACATGCCAAATAATTGGTTGATTCTACTGTCAGCAGTGGTATGTAAACAGATATAAAAATGCTAACAAATCTGATCCATTTTGCATGTCTTTGTTGTTTTCCAAAAATTATTTGGTAGATCTATTTAAGTTCCGTCTCCTATCAAGCTGTCTATAACTTTTTTCATCCTCTTCTATCTTCTATTCTTTTGACTTAGATCTTAGATTGAACAAGTATTAAGCATCCACTCTACATCAGATACAGTGCAAAGTTCTCCACAAATATCTCACTTTAAGCTCCTAACAACCTTGGGAGGAATGTGCTATTATGTTTTTCAGTTTATTGAGGAAATTGAGGAAACTGAGGTAAACATAGGGTTCTAAGTGTCTGAGACAGGATTTTTATTCAGGTTGTCTTGATTCCAAGTCCAGGGCTCTATCCACTCTGCCACCACAATGCCATCGTGAAGCAGGACTATTCATAAGCCGATATCCATGGTTACAAAGAGCTTTGTATATACTATCTCCTTTGGCCCTCCCAGTACCCTGAGCAACAGGGGCACAGCAGAGACTAGCCACTACTCACAGTCACACAGTGGCTCAATGGCCAAGGCAGACCTCAAACCCGAGTCTTCTGACTTCCAATCTGGTTCTCTTTCCAAGACAGCCTCTCAGTGAGTACTCTTTTAAAAATACACTGGGGTCAAGGGAGGCGCATATAAAGCAGGGGCATGATCTTGCTCCCAGTTAGTGGGCCTCAGGTTAAAAATAGCAATATAATAGCAGGCTTCCCTCTTCATGACTGATAATGCCTGATAATGTCAATCTGGGATAACCTGGAGGCTGGAAGTCAGCCTGGTGCCAGACAGTCAGTGCAGAAATTGTTTGCTAGGTTTCCTGGTCTTCATCTCTGTTTTAATGGCTCAGAACACACAACTCAGAATAACTAGTTTTAAAAGCACGTCTTTAGTATTTTCACCTTTTTGTTTTGTTTTTTCTTTTTCATTTTTTCTCCTTTTGATCTGATTTTTCTTGTGCAGAATAACAAATATGGAAATATGTTTAGAAGAATTGCACATGTATAATCTATATAGGATTGTTTGCTGTCTAAAGGGAGGGAGGAAGAGGGAAAGGAAGGGACAAAAGTTTGAAACACAAGATTCAACAAAGGTGAATGTTGAAAACTATCTTTGTATTTGGAAAAATAAAAAGCTATTTTTTAAAAAGGAAAAATAAATCACATGTCTTGATTCCAATAGACTTGGGATGGAGAACTATGGGGACTGAATATGGATGAAAGCAGTGTTTTCACTTTTTTGTTTGCTTTTTTTCTTGTGATTTTTTCCTTTTTGGTCTGATTTTTCTGGCACAACATGACAAATAAGGAAATATGTTTAAAAGAACTGCACATATTTAACCTATCAGATTGCTTGCTGTCTTTGGGAGAGGAAAGGGAAGGGAAGGAGGGAGAAAATTTTGGTACACAAAGTTTAATAAAAATTAATGTTGAAAACTATCTTTACAAGTATTTGGAAAGATAAAATACTACTGAAAAAAGTACATACTTTTTGAAGACTTTTTAGTTCTGTGGAGAATACAAAAGGGACTGTTGGGCTATATATAGGTACATGTCTTTGAAATATAGATGTACTAGGTGGCTATGGGAAAAACACTGAGAACCAATGACTTTAGAGTAATACAAATGGTTTTATAATTGAGAAAAATATTAAACGAATACTAACATGAGATGATCACAGATATGAGAGGAATTCCTCACATTTTCTTGTCATATCAACCCAAAAATTTGGCCAGCACCTACTGTGTGCCAGACACTATGGACTAGTGTCTACTAGGCATAAAACAATTCCTAGTGATGCCCATGGACCCTTTCTAGGCAATACAGGTTTAGTGAATAAAATTAAATATACTAGATTAAAAAGGAAACTAGATTTTAAAGTTCAAAGACTTCCTGAGCTACATCTTAAAGTACCTTAGAGATCACCTAAGCTCAATCTCCTTATTTTTCAAGTCAGAAAACAGAAATACAGAGTTGAAGTAATTTGCTTCCAATTGAACAGGAGGGAGGGATGAGGGCCAACAATTTAGAATTGGCAAGGACCTTAAGGGTCATCTAGTACAGCCTCTTTGTTTTACAGAGATCAGGAAACTGAGGCCCAGGGAGAGGGATGGTTAAGTGTCACAGGTCATGCATTCAAGTAAAACAAGTCCATGGCAAGTCCTCTAGAGGAAGAAGACTGCTCCTAATAGAGAAACTGAGAAAGTAATCTGCTATCTCTTTCTTCTCACCCTGCTCCATGCTTTCAGATGGAGATTTCAAACCAACCTTTCATGTTTCCTCAATTGTTTTCTGAGGCTTCAATAGTATTTCTGTAAATTTTGAAAATTAAAGCTTGTTCTCCATTGTCTTGCAGATATGTCTTAAACTATGATCAAAATGAAGGAGGGGAGACCACCAGCTCTGGGGTAGTTTTATATTATAAAATATACAAATCAGTACTCTTCCACTCTGGTTTACTATTTTGGAAATCACTTAGGGACAGAATAGGCCAATAGAGGTTTCTTTGACTTTAGCAATAATCCGATAAATCTTGTAATGAACAAAGAACTTTAAAGGTTTTGCTTCTAGAAAAATAAATAACCCAAAAGTCTATTATCTTCAATTTCACTTGTCAAATTTCTGGAGCAATATTCCTCAGTAACCCTTATGCAGAAAAGGAGAGGGGAGAGGCAGGATAAGAGCAATATTAGAGGACTTGGGAGGAATAGAAGGGAGAAGTCAGTGGAAGGAAAATTCCTGCTCCAAACCAATCTCACATGATCTTTGATTCCTCTCCTCAGCCCCCAAGAGAGAACTCTGACAATCGGCCATCTCAGCAATGCCTAATAGTTACAAATGTAAGAAATAGTTATAAATGTAAGAAGTCTATTCCATTCTACTACCCCACCCTTTCTTCCATAAAGGCAAATAAGGCCCGATCTGATGATCTGATTCTGGCTGTTTGCCTCTTGGTTAACAAGGTACAGTGTTCCATGGATAAGGCACTCATAAGAGCTTATAAATTAAAGATATACTTGCCCAAAGTATCACCTTCCTTCGCACAAAAGCAGTTTTTGGTTTTATTTCATTTCATTTTTTAATTTTTTAAAATGATCTGATGGCTATGAGCCAAAGACATATGAGGCACCTCAACTACTCAGTGCTGATGGAGTCAAAAGATGGGGTGCTAAGGACTGAAGAAATGGATTGAACGCTTCCAGAGTTTTCTTAACAGACCATTAGCAACCAGTGTTGGAGCCAATGACCTTATACCTCAGGTTGAAGCCAAACTCCAGCTGAAGGAGGGGTGTTCAATGCTTTTAGGAGCCTCTCAAGTGGCAAAAAGCCTGGGGCTGGTTCTATTCCCATTAAGATTTACAAGGGGAAAGCTCTTACAAAAGCTGATGGAAATTTTCTGGGTTATATGGCAAGAAGAGGTTATCTTCCAGGACATCAAGGATTTCCATCTATATAAAGGAAAAGGGAATAGATTGTCTCTCTTAATCACTGCTGGTATTGCATGCTCTTAATCATTCTTATCAGAGTTCTCCTTATACATCTGATCCTTCACCTGTAAGATGATCATCTACCTGAGAGTCAGAATGGCTTCGGAAAGGGCCAAGCAATGGTCACATAATGTTTGCTGCTTGACAACTCCAGTTGAAAACAGGAACAGCACAAAGGCTTTATGGACCTCCCCTTTAGGTCTGAGTCAAGGTATTCCCAAGATGATAGGAACCCCACTGAAATTCATCTTAGAGCTGGAGAGAACCACAGAATCATTCTGATCCAAGAATTCAAACCCAAATTAAGTCAAATCACTTCTTGTCTGAGGATCTAGATCTGTATTTCCCCTTCACACAGGACATCCATGAGAACCTAATATCCTCATAGGCAATTTCTAAACTTTGTGGCAAATCAGCATCCAAGCCCTGTTTGCCTTGGCGCCCACTAAAGCATTCTGGCATCTTGCCTTGGAGTTGATAGATCCCAGGTCTCATTTCAGGATTCATGCCTTCCAGAACTGAAAGTTAACACTCCTTCAGGCAGGTGTTGGACCACCTGACTTCTAAGGTTCCTTCCAACTCTGAGATTCTATGATTCCTTCTTTAGAAGACTGTTGCTAACAGGAAAAAAACATTATTTTACATATTTTACATCATTCACTGATCTCATTGTACTTGGAACACTATTTAATCTCTGTTCCCTCTGATTTACCCCAAAATTATAAGCTGCTTGATGACAAGAGTTGTTTTCTCATTCTTTTCTTTCTTTACTTAGTTCCCAGCATGCCATCTTCCATGTAGTAAGCACCTAACAAATGATTGTCAGGTTAGATCAGATTGTGTGGAGATTATAATTGCCCAATCTGTAAGAAAAACAACTGAGACAGAGCTCTAAGCCTATGACACTTTATTAAAGGATCCACAATCCCCGCTAATAAAGTGAAGCCCGGACCTTTCTCATGGTCTAAGATGCTTTATTCTTATAAGGCTGAATACCAGATTTAATACTTGAACACGAAATACAGAATCCCATTGGTTGATGGACTTTGCTTCATAAGCCAAACAATGCATTAGCCAAAAAATGGTATGTAGCCGAGGTGGGGGTCCTCAAGGCAGGAATTTCCACTGACTGCTCATGTTGGACAAGACAGAATAGTCTGGAGGTACTAAAGTAATTTTGGGGACCTTCCATGTAATAGAGTCACCTCTGCCATGCTGGTGCTTGATCACCATAAAAAGGAAAAACAAGGGGGGAGATCTTCTATTTAGCTTGCCATGATTTAGCAAGTGAATTTGCAGCTCACAGATCTGGGACCTAATATTCAGAACTTATAATCACTCTCCCTTCGGAATCATATAAAGCTGATTAATGCTGATTGGAAGAGAGCAGGGATCCAAATGAATAATTTCTCACAAATGGAACCACCTCAACCTCACATCAGTCAGTCAGTCAATAAGTATTTATTATAGTTTTTGAGTCATTTTTTTTCAGTCCTGACTTTGTGACTCCATTTGGGTTTGGGGTGTTTTTTTTTTTTAGCAAAAGTACTATAATAGTAGTTCCTTTTTCAGCTTATTTTATAAATGAAAAAACTGAGGCAAACAGGATTAAACTAACAAGTATTTGAGGTTGTATTTGAACACAGGAAGATTAATCTTTCTGATGGCAAGCCCAGTAGTTTCTGCACTCTGCTATCACCTAGCTGTTCTATGTATTTATGAAGTGTTTATGAAGTATTTATGAAGGACTGTGTTCCAGTCCTTGGCTTTTAGGAGCTTGTAATCTAATGGAGACAACATGCCAACAAGCTATAAACAGAATAAATAGGAAATAATCACCAGAAGGCAGGCACTAGACTTAGGAAGAGATTTTCCTGTCTTAGGGATGCTTAGATTCCTGTTGCCTTGTCTATATGCTTTTTCCTACCATGAAACTTCTTTCCAGTTTTCTATTCCATTCTGATCTTTTAATCAGGAATACTTGAAAGTATTTCATTCACCTGGAGGAGTATACTCAGTTTTACTGAGTAGATCATTCTTCGTTATAATCCTAGCTCCTTTGCTTTCCAAAATATATATCATAGTCTAAGCCCTCTGCTTTTCTAATATGGTAGCCACTAAATGTTGTGTGATCCTAACTGTGATTCTTCTTTCTGGCCACTTTCAGGATTTTCTCCTCATCCTAGCAGTTCTGGGTTTTAGCTATATTCCTGGGAATTTTCGTTTTGGGATTTCCTATAGAAGGCTTAAAAGTGATTCTCTCCATTTCTACTTTGCCCTCTGGTTCTGACATATCTTAGCAGTTTTCCTTTATAATTTCTTGAAATATGATGTCCAAGTTCTTTTTTCCATATCGCTCCTCATTCTATTTTCCAAAACTGTTGTTTTTGTTTCTATGTGATATTTCACATTTTCTTCTATTGTTTCAGCTTTTTGGTTTTTATTGTTCTTATTGTCATTTGCTTCTATCTGATCAATTCTAATTTTTCCCCTGAGGCAATTGGGGTTAAGTGACTTGTCCAGGGTCACACAGGTAGGAAGTGTTAAGTGTCTGAGGTCACATTTGAACTCAGGTCCTTCTGACTTCAGGGATGGTGCTCTGTCCACTGTCCCACCTAGCTGCCCCATCAATTCTAATTTATAAGAAGTTATTTTCTTCAGAATTTAGTTTGTACCTCTTTTACCAAGCTGTTAATTTTTTCATACTTTTCTTGCATCCCTCTTATTTTTCCCCAATTTTTCCAGAATTTAGTTTTGCTTTTTTTCTATAGTTGTTATATGTAAGAAACCTGGGGGAGTTTTAGCAATTAAGACCTCTCATTTCTCATCTATAAAATAGGAATGATAATAGTACTTACCTCTTAGTGATGTGTAAAGATCAAATGAGATATTCATAAAGTATTTAGCACAAGAGTAGGTAACAAATATTTATTCCTTCTTTTTCCCCTATGTGGACTCTACAATTCAGTCCAGACTGACCACCTTACCTTTTCACATACACATCATTCTCATCTCTCCTCTTCATACCTTTGCTCTAGCAAGCTAGAGCATGTCCAGAAGACACATTTAGTTTCATAGGTTTAGAGCTAGACGGAATCTTGGGGTCACAAAAAACAACTCTGTACTTTACAGATAAGAGAACTGAGGCTGAGAGAGAGTAAAATTCCCCCAGTCTTAGGACTAATAACTATTGAGGGAGGGAATTCAGCCCATGTCTTCTTGGCCACCACACCATCTCTGCTTCTCATCCACAACTTGCTCCTCATTTCCACTTTTGAGAATCTTTCATCTTTTTTCCTTAAAACCAAAATCTCCCAATTTCCTCCAAGATGTTAGTCCCCTTCCCCCAATATTGCCTAGCATTATTTCATATGCACTTTTGTACGCACATGTTGGCTCTCCCACTGGAATGGAAGGTCCCTGAGGGCAGGGATTGTGTGTGGAGGGGTGTATGCTCAGTACCAAGCACAAAGTGGGCATTTATAAATAATGCTTCTTGATTGACTCATTGATTTACTGGCACCCAGGTTACCTGATTCCTACTATCTAAGGCTCTTTCCATTGTAAGCATTTCACTTATAAGAGAGATATATATCTTTGTGAAAAAATCTCCCATGTCTTCAACTCCAGGAACCCTAGGACTGGTGGCCCTGAGGCATTTACTACCAATAGAATGCCACCTGGTGGCAAATCAAGAAAGTTTGACTGGTTACTTGTGGGTCAGTTAATTCTAGACCAACTCAGCATAAGCATGAGGTCATCGTCCTCAACCTTGTAACTACTTGAAATGCAAGGGTTCCTGGATCACTAAATCTGTGATCACTAAATTACTAATCACTTAAGTGTGTGGCTATATTAACTATGGCATGGGTAAGTAGTAAATAAAGTGTCCTACTTACTCTGCATTCTGGGAGCCATGATTACAGGAACATGGGAAAGCTAATATAGGGGAGCTGCTCAGCCCACATGATAGGATGGTGTTCATAACTGGATTCTATACTATGAACACTGCTTTTTATGGTCATCAAGAGCTGGAAATGAAGTAAATACTGATCAGTTGTGGAATAGCAGAAAAAAATGGTGATACAATAAAGTGATGGGATTTTATTGTTCTGTAAAATGATTATGAAGATCATTGAACTGAGAGCAAATGAAGTAAACAGAGCCCAGAAAGCAATATACACAGAGGGTATAACAATGTAAATGGAAACAAGCACGACAAAACAGCCAAAAATAAATGTTGTAAAAATACAGAGATTATACTTAGCTCCAAAAAAAAGGAGATAAAAGATGATTTTCTTTCTCATCCCCTCAGCAGAGAACTGGGAGGGTCTCGGGGCATTCTACATCGCATAGAATGTCTTTTTTTGCTCAATATAAATGGGTTTTCCTGATTTTATTTCTATTTCCATTTTTTGATAGGGGTAGCAATAGCTAGTTAGAAATAAACATGTGATAAATTCACAACAGCCATTCTCTTTGCCAAAAGCAAGGTTTATTTGGGGGGGGGGGGGGGATAGGTTATAGACAAAGAGATACAATAGAAATCAGGAATGGTAAATATGAAATAGAGTGTAAGAGCATATGAAAGACAAGTTCTTCAGTGGAACTCACAATTACTCAGTGGAAAGGAAACACTCCAAGAGGCCTGGGTCTGCCATTTTTGGCAGGTTAAATCCATAGACAAGCTTAACAGACTAACCAGTGTAAAGTGGAATAAGAAAAATGGAGCCATTAGAGGGCAGGAAGAGAGAGTACTTCATAGTAGGCTTAGTCCTAAAAACAACTTTGCAAAGATCTTTATCATAAGCAGATCTTTTATAGGAGAAATATAGCTTTGGGGTTCCTCAGGGAAGGAAAGGCAGGAATTCAGAGGAGAGGGATCAAGGAGCAGAGGAAGTGCTGGGAAATCAAAGATAGAAGGATTCAAGGAGCCAGATGGAGCTAATCAATATCTCAAAAGGTTGTTTATAAAGATACCCAAAGGTTGGGGCATCCCCCAATCCACAATGGAGGCTGAGAAGGAACTCCTTCCTCACACTCTGTACAAACAGGATAGGAAGTGATTCTATCCAATATAGCTGGTTGGATTTCTTGACAGGGGAAGATAATATCATTTTTGTTTTTTTCTTTTAAAGATTAGTATAAGAGATAAATAACTCTCTTATAGGGAGAGTAGTGGGATACAAAGGGAAATATAGTTGATGTAAAAACAATGACATTAATAAAATCTTTTTTATTAACAAAATTTCCTTTAATTCCTATTATTATTTTTTTTTTGCAAGGCAATTGGGGTGAAGTGACTTGTCCATCTACTAAGTATAAATGGTCTGAGGCTGGATTTGAATTCATATCTTCCTGATTCTAGGACTGGTGCTCTGTCCATTGCACCATCTATCTGCCACTCCCCTTAAATCCTCAATGGTCTACATCATCCAAAGCCATGTGAAGGACTCAAACAAAATCATCTAAGGAGCTGTAGAAATTAAAAGGAGCCCTTCCCTCATCTTCCCATAGTACTTCTGGTTAGCATGCAAATAAATTTTAAACCAAGAACAGGAAGTTCACTCTCCATCTTGTTTAGTTCTTTTGCAGCATATTGTTCTTTTTCAGTCATAGCCAATTCTTCATTATCTCGTGGTTCATACTGTCCATTGGTTTTTTTTTTTGGTAAAGATACAAGAGTCAGTTGCCATTTTATTTCTATTTCTAGATTTGGTTTGCTATCCACTGAGCACCTCCTATTATACAGCATACCCACCACCAGTAAAATTGCTAATTTTAAAAATTAGCATTCTTATTAATTTAAACAGTTTTCTTGCCTAATTAAGGAGATGGTCTTAATTTCCTCTTCTAGAACACCAAATCACTTAGAATCCACTTGATGACCAAATTTTTTTGTCTGTTAATAAGCCCCAAGATTCTATTTGTTTTGTTTCTCCACTATTATGATCTATGCTAAATTATAATATATGTATAATTTCATTATAGCTTTTATAGACTTTGTATTTTAGCATTCCTTAATCCAAAAGAATGAATCCCTGGTAGGAGTGTAATAAGGCATATCCAGTTACATTGACTAGTAGGTCAGAAGACTGCCTTGTGGGTGAAGGCAGTGCCTTCATAAAGAAAAGATTCTGAATGAAACGAGGGTCTTGTAAAAAAGCTAAAAAGTAGCAGAGAAGTCTGGGAGGAATTCTGTGGGCAGAGACAGAGGGGTAAATATGTAAGGGAACAGTTGCACTGCCCAATAGTTTTTCCTTGTTTACCTTTATATCTCTATTAAATACTTTATTTGTTGTTTGGTCAGTGAAGGAATGTGCATGGGAGTCTGGAGGTGCTTTTTTTCTCTCTAGTCCATGACTTCATCCATGTAGGGAACTCCCGGAGTGAAATTTATCTCCACTAGGGCAATTTGTAACTTAACTTGTAACTTAATAACTTGTAACTTAATGAGAAAGATAAACATAACTTCTAAAAGGCAGCTAAGTGGTAGAGTGGATAGACTGCCAGTCCTGAAGTCAGAAAAACTGGGTTTTGGGGATTCAAGCCTGACTTGGATATTTACTAGCTGTGTGACCCTGATTAGTTTCACTTTACCCTGTGTGCCTCAGTTTCCTCATCAGTAAATATCCTGGAAAAGGAAATAATAAAGCGCTCTAGTACCTTTGCCAGAAAAGCCCCAAACAGGGTTATGAAGAGTTAGACATACTGAACAACAGCCTGGGACAAGGTCAATGACTTTCCTGGAAGTCACATATCCCATGAGTCTTATAGGACCACATAGAGCTAAAGGGAACCCAGGAGGCGCCTAGTCCAGTGACGTCCTTTTACTCAGAAGGGAACCCGGATCCACAAAATCGCTCATCAATCGGCATCCGAGGTGGACATGGCCGCCAGGGGGCACCAGGACCGCCCACTTTCCCCGCTACAGGATAAATGACGTCACGACTGCCCAACTAGCCAGCCCAAGCGGGCGTAAAGCTCCACGAGGCTTTCTACCAGCATTTTCTGGAGAGCTTTGCCTTCAAGAGCCCGCCTCGAGCCCAGCCTGCTGGGGAGAGCCGACCCCACTTTTGAAAATCTCATTCTGTACGGGAATGCGAATTTTAAAGTTCAACTAGGCCATTCCCCTCCGATGGGCGGTGGAAATGAGGCCGGTTAGAGTATAAGCTTTGGGGGAAGGGATCGTCTTCCTTTCGGCTTCTATTTGAATGTTCAGCCAGAATTTAGCCCCCACCTAGTAAATGTTTATAAATGCTTGAGCACCGACTTGCCTGCATAAGGACATGCAAGTAATAAATAACAGTCAGGTACTGATCAGCTCTCTTCCATCGGACTTCCAAACCCATCCAACTTTGTGCCTTGTTTTGCGTGACCAATACCTAGCACAAGTGCCCCAGAATGCTCAGGCCCTAAAACGGGTCAGGAAGACACTATAGCTATTGCACAAAAATAATTTTGAATTCTTTATCGATTACTGGCCGCTATTTGCGGTATATTTTCAGTGTTGTTAATTATTCATATTAATAATAATAATGTAATTGCTAATAATTCTATTGGGATAGCAACGGTGCTGATGACTTCATTCAAATGGGGGAAGGTCAGTCTGAGAGAGACCAGGTCCAGCCGATCCTGCCCGGTCCAGCCCGGTCTTGCCGGGTCCTGCTGGGTCCTACCCTGTCCTGCCGGGTCCTGCCGAGTCCTGCCGGGTCCTGCCGAGTCCTGCCGGGTCCTGCCCGGTCCTACCCAGTCCTGTCCGGTCCACCAGCTAACAGGACACAAACCCAAGGGCTTCCGGGCTTTTTTTCCCCCCAGGTCTTCCTGGCTTTCAAAGGGATGGGTAGACTCTTCCCCCCTGGCCCCAGCCAGCCCCCTGCAGTCAGTACCTGGTCCTCATGAATACTTGCCGCCAGTTACTGGAGGGGCGGACTCGTAGCTTGTCTCTAGAAGGGGCCCCGGAATTCTCGACCCAACCAGAAGAGGGCCCGGAGGTCTCGTTAAGGAACTGGAGCCCGGCCCACCCAGAGAGGCGGAGGCGGGATTCGAACACCCACTGAGCCTCCCCTCCATCCTACCCCGCCCCCCAGCACGAGACCCGCCAGCAGTTAGCAGCAGGCGCACGCGCTACAGTGGGGAGGCGGGGCTCCCGAGTCTGGCCTAGGCGTCACCCATTGTGACGCAGAGCGTAGGAAGCCAGTAGTCTCCGTGCTAGGGCGGGGTCCTTGAGAACGAGGTTGAGTCGGGGAGGAGGAGGGCCGGAGAGGGAGATGGTGGGCGGGGCCGGGGCCGGATGGGCGGGGCCGGCCACGCGCGGCGAGGGCGCCTTCTGCGCAGGCGTGCTGGGCCGCCCCGCTGACATGGCGTCGGCGCCGAGCGCTGTCACCTCCTCGCCGCCGCTGCCGCCTCCGCCGTCGCCACCGCCGCCGCCGGGGGAGGCTTTGCCCCCGGGCTCGTCCTCGTCGTGCGCGGCGGCGGCGGCGGCGGCGGCGGTGGGAGCGGGCGTGGGCCCCAGGGCCGCCCCCTCCTGCCGAGCCCCCGCCGGCGGCGGCTCCACTACGGCGGCGGCGGCGGCGGGGAGGGGGGACAGTAGTTGTAATGTAGACCCCCGCCCCGGCCTCCGAGAAGGTGAGTGCCCGCCCCGGGAGGGGGCGCCGCGGGCCGGGGGCGCCCCCATCCCTCCTGCGGGGGGAGGGGACGCCCCATGTGACCAGCCCCGCCCAGCAGCGGGGGAGGGGCCGAGAGGAGTGGGGAGCGCAGGAGGAGGGGGCCCCGAGCGGGAGGAGAGCAGAGAGAAAGAGGGGAGCAGAAAGAGGGGGAGACTCCCTAGAGAAGGGACAGAAAGAAGGGAAGGTCAGAGAGGGAGCAGAGAAGGGGCAGAAAGGAAGAGGGGGAGCCCAGGGAAAGGGAAGTAGAGGAGGGGCAGAAAGAGGGGGAGACTCCCTAGAGAAGGGGCAGAAAGAAAGAAGGGCAACGTGGGAAAAGGGTAGCAAGGGGCAGAAAGGAAGGGAGAGCCCAGGGAGAGAGGAGCAGAAAGAAAGAAGGGGATCCTGGGAAAGGGGAGCAGAAAAGGAGGGGCCCAAGCAGGGGAAGCAGAAAAGTGTCCTGAGGAAAGGGGGCCATGGAAAAGTTAGGAGAGAAGGATCAGGACAGAGGAGGGGGACCCAGGAAGAAGAGGTAGGAGAGAAGAGATGGGGAAAGGAAGGCATGTCCGAGGCTTGGAAGGGGAGAAGTAAAGTGAAAATACATCCATACATATACATCCGTACATATTATAGACATTTATATTATATAGAGACATATATAATATATGTGTGTATAAATGAGCTCCTTCCCCAGTCATCGGCTCCACTCTCAGACCAGTAGTTGCAGAAAACATGCCCTGGAGGAGGCGCTTCCTCACTGGGAGTCCCCCAAACCCATGGAATCAGGGCCCAGAGTCCAGTTCTTCCTTCTCTTCTTGGCTTAATGTCCAGGAAGGCCTGGGTTCCAGTCCTGTCTCTGGCATGTGGCCGTGGGACCCTGCGCAAGTCACTACCCCAATGCTATAGATAGATGGAACTCTTTAAAGTTACCTGGCAGAAGACTGGCATTCGCATTAGCTGAGCAGCACAGGACCAAGGACAGATCCCCGAGGCCCTGAGGCCTCCAGTTTTCTTGTATCTAATTAAAAATGGGATTAGAGAGCACTAAGATGGGGATCTCTGGGAAGTGTCCTTGGAGGCCATTCAGTCCAGCCGTTTGCTTTACAGAGGAGGAAGCTGAGACCACACGGGTTTGGTGAATTCTTTCCACAAGGATGGGAACCAGCCTCCTCCCTGTGGCTTGCTAAAAATAATATTAAATACCAATGAAAGAAAGAAAAACCACTTAGAGCCCATGGAAGCATGGATGACTCAGAAGCTTTCTCTATAAGATGAGGGGCTGGCACTCACTGACCTCTGAGGGCCTTTCCAGCCTAAACTGCAAGTAGAAATGCTAGGTGATTGTCTAAGATGGGAGACTTGAAGCCGACAGCTTAGAGTGACTTGCCCTCGGGTCCCACGGCTATCGAACATTTGACACGGAAGTTGAACCCAGGGCTTCCTGAGTCCTGAGTACAGTGCTGGGTGCCAGCCTGCTTCTCAGGGAAGGGAGCTGTTGGGGAGAAGTCCAGCCATGGAGGGTAGGAGGTGGATGGTACCGAGTGTTCATCGGGAGAGTGTGTGGTTCCACCACATGGGGCCTGCACTTAGGGATGGAAGGGCCTGAGCAGGCACTGGACAGGGCCTCTGTTCTGAGCCCTGGGCCCGTACATTGCACAGCTAGGGCATGACTTTCCCCTTCTCTGTGGCACTTCAGCAGATATTTAGGCACAGGAAATACGAACACAAGCTGGGGTAAAATGTGTCCTAAGCTCCACCCCCCTAATCTTTTCCACACTTCTTAGGCTCTGTAGTCCTGACCTACTTTACTAACAATTTTTTCTCCTGAGAATCCCACTTGTGGAATACTTCAGACTGCCTTCCTAAAGGAACCCAACCTTCTACCACATCAAGGCCCATAAGGTTTCCTTTTTTGCCTTTTCTTGCATGAATTCCATTCTGGTGGGCTTCAGGAAAACATTTACATGAGTTTTTTCAAATTTATACTTGCTGTATAAGGAGTGCATTGAAACTTTAAATGTTTTTTTTTTGTTTGTTTTTTACCCATGGTTTTAAAAATGACCATTCAAAAGAAGACATCCATCCCCTCATGAGGGAAAGTAAACATTTAAATACTATTAAAAAAAAAAAAAAAACTTTGCAGGGGAGAGGAGTAAAGTAATTTTCTTTTTATCACTGGAGCACACTATAAGCTTCCCATTTCACTTTAAATTACTTTTGTGTGCTATTATACATAACATAATAATGATGTTTTTTAAAAATCCCTGAAATTATTTTTACAGTGAGCAAGGTAACAGTTTTTCTTATGTCAGTCTCTAGAGATGTAAGATTAGTATTTTATATAATAGGATAGCATTCTATAAATCTAAAATTAAAAACTCCCTGTAAAGAATTAGACTGTTACCACTCTATGTGATTGTTTTTCATACTCAGAAATGGAAACCACATAGGCATTTTACTGCTCCCTCCTGCACCCAGAATGGAAGCTTGACCTGTTTTTAGTTGTAGTGGCCTGTGTAACACTACACCTGTGCACAGACTTGCCCTTCTCAGTGTCCTATAAAGACAGACAGCTGGCTGCTCTGCTAAGAGTCTTAGAAAGAACAACTGATTTGATTAGCATGAGCAGTCCTTTGTATATTCAGGCCCTAGCAAACCGAAGTGCTAGGTACACTCTCCCTGTAGTACAAATCATTTCATCACGGCATGGTTGAGTGGAAGCACTGGGCTTTAGGAGGCAGGATCCCCACCCCACCCCCCCATTATCTAATTCTGGCTCTGCTGTGACCATGGGCAAGTCATATCTCCTCCTCTGGGATGCGCAGGTTCCCGTGGTTCTAAAATTCTGTGATTCCATCATTAGTTACTTGTATTCTTCATGTGGCAACTCCTTACATGTTAACAGTTACACCAAAGCTACAGTTAACACCAAAGCACAATACATGGGAAACCCTGGCTAGTAACATGAACCTGGTGGTGATATTCAATGAATAATGAAAAACTACCTTTGGTTCTATCATATTTGGAATATTAAATCAAATGCAATTCTTCTGTTAGCCATAGAAATGAGCCTTTGGTCATAGATTTGTCTGTCAGTTGATTAATCTTGTACCAAAGCTGACTTGACAAGTATTTTGAAGCATTCACATTTTAAATTTAGATATTTCTAAAAATCTTAAGCATTTATAAGGAGGGCAGCTTGGCTTTTATGGGTAGAATTTCTAAACTTGGAGTCAAAAGTTCAAAATTTGCCTCTTAACAATTAGCTGATGATCCTGGTCACTCTTGGGAATATTGTACTTGAAGCAACTCCCTCCCTAGGATTTTCAAGTCATCAGAGATATTGAATTGTTCCCTTACTGGGAGTTACATAATACTGTAGTTCTAAGTTCCTGGATAGGGGATAAGCAAGAACAAGGGAAAAGAACCTTTTTTTTTTTTTTTTTTTTTTTTTTCCCTTTAGCTAGTACATTCCTGGAACCATTCATACCTTCTTCCTGCCTTTCAAGATCCTGATCAGATTATTATGACAAAAGTGGCTTGCAAAGGCATCTTAACTTCCATTTTCAAATCCTAAGCCTCAGCTTCATTCTGTTTTAGCTATAATGGGCTGATCAGGATCTTGTTGGTGTCCTGAGAGAGATGATTGAAGGTCAGAGTAGCAAGAACTCTACAAAGAGCTTAGAATGTCTGTGGGGAAAAGACAAACATAGAAGGAAAGCAAAATGGAGATACATGAAGTGAAGCATTCCAAGGGTTCTTGGCAAGAGTCATCATATCTGTTTTTCTGAGATACTGGTATTCCCGTGGGCCAAATTTTTTAAATGTTATTAAACAATATGTTTTTCACCCCCTTGAGGCTCTTTTGCCTCAAGTATATGAATCATCTTTTGTGTTTACCCACTTAACAGAAAAAGAAATGTAAGACACTCCTCATTGAGAGGAAAATTCCTAACTTAATTATTTCAACAACAAATTTCTATTGTAGCATTTCTCTAATGAGACAGGGATATGTAGATTTTGATACAATGTTATCAGATTCAAGTTAATTTCTAGTATAAGGGGGAAAAAACATTTCATAATAACATTCTCCTTATAGTAAACTTAGAAATTAATAATTCAACACAAGGAATTTTTTTTTGTTTTTAATTAGCTAGTGAGAATCATATTTACAAGTAATGAATGAATGACTGAAAATGCATTTACTAAGCACTGTGTTCCAAGGATTGTGCTAAGACCTGGGGATACAAATAGAAAAAAAAAAAAAAAAAAAAAAACCAAGACAATCCATGCTATCACGGAGATCACACTCAGGGCTGTGCTGGACTAGGTAAGATGAGAATAGAAAATTTTTATTATACTATATAATTCTTTTATGAAAAAGAATAACTTGTTAGATTGAAATCCTATGCTTTTATTACAGATATCATTGTATAAAAATTGACAGAATTGAGTATTAAGTGTTTACTATGTAGGCAGTAGCTCGATAGATGGAGTCAGAAAGACTGAATTCAAATCCTACCTCAGTCACATACTGGCGTAGGACTCTGGGCATGTCACTTAATCTCTGTCAGACTCAGTTTCCTCTTCTGTGACATGAGGACAATAGCATCTCCCTTCCAAGTGTGAATCAAATGAAAGAATTTTTGTAAAGCACTTTGCAAACCCCAAAGTACTCTGAAAATGCCAAAGGAACTTTGCCTAAGTTGTAAAAACTGGAATTTCAATACCTACAAATTCAAATATGTTATCAATAATATTAGCTCTATTATGGAATGGTTTTCTTCACATAGGATGATTCTTTAAGATGTGCTTTTGATTTGTTTTTCATAGGAGATCTAGCCTATAGACTACACTTAAGATGTACAAAGGTAGGTTTTATAATAGGTTTTGTAGTTCATCAAGTATTAAGAAACTGGGTACTAGGCATTGTGCTAAATGATTTAAAGACAACCAGACATAAAGAAAAGTCTAAACAGCCCCTACCCTTCAGGAGTTTACAATCTACTGTACAACTATGTATATGCAAGATATTTACAGTGTAAAGTGGGAGGTAATCACTGAGAGGATGTTCTGGACTGGGAAGGGCCACCTGCCCCTGGGAGATTGAAGCTGAACTTAGGAGGAAGCCAAGGCGAGGAGGGTGAACATTCTAGGCATGGGGTTCAGTGGTTGAAAAGGCTCAGGGTCATGTCAATGCAACACTGAGGAGTCGCTGGGTGTAGGGAGGGGCATAAAGCATAAGGGAGCTGGGGATAGAATGGGCCCGAGTTGTGTGGCATTGAGGGCCAAAGACCATTTTCTGTACAATCCTGAAGTAATGGGGAATGGGCCATGGTCCGAGCAAGGAGTGAGGCAGCCAGCTGAAGGATGAGCTGGAGAAGGTAAGACCTGAGGGAGTCAGGAAAACTAGCCCAAAGCTGTTCAGAACCAGGCATAAGGTGATGAGGGCATGCACCAGGGCGGTGTGGAACAAATGAGAGGGGAACGAAAAGTGGACTTGGTAAAGTGTTGGGTTTGTGGGATAAATGAGATGCAAGAAAGAAAATGAGCATGGTCCTGAGGTAGCAAGTCTGAGAGGGGGCAGTGGTGCCCTGGACAGGAATAGGGAGACTTGGTAGAAGAGTGGCTTAGGAGGGAATGGTGACGAGCTTGTATGCCGAGTTTAAGATTCCTCCAGGACATCCAATAGGTAGAAAGTGATCCAAGTCTGAAGGCCTGGAGAGTGTTTAGGACGAGATTGATTTGAGAATTGTCTACATAGAAAGAATCATTGAATCTGAAGCTCTTTAGATCCCCAGTGGATCTAGTGTACAGTGAGAAAGAGGATGTTTCTAGGGATGTTTATATATTTTCAGAGTGAGAAAGAAATTTGAACACATCTAGAAGTTCCTTTGTTCCTTTTAATGAGATTGGCCTGCAATGATAGAAAAGAGAAAGTTCTTTGTCTATTGTCATTTTCAACAGAGTAAGAGGCTGGCTCAGGACTCTGGGTTTTCCACAGCTCGATGCCAGATTTTGCTCACTGGTTGCCAGGATTTTATAGGTAGCAAAAGGACACATCAACTTTTCTTTCCGTGTTTAGACAAGATGAAAACATCCATTTTTGTGAGGATAGTTATTTGAGAGTAATGTCGTGGCTTCCCAAAATACTACTTTCCCTTGCAATCATCTGTGGCAATTCATTCCTTTTAACATTATACTCCATGTATAAGATTCAGAACAAATTGAAATTTGGTGTTTCCGTTTTTGGGGGGATTATCCCCAGGGTCTTTGCACATAAGAGAGCCTTAAAAGTGTTTGTTGTATAGAAATTTAAGGAGTTTAAAATATGAAACCAGCACTTTTGATGAGAGCATCCCTTTTTCCCCCTTGCAACATAAATTATTCACAAAATACTTAGCCCTTTTAATACATCAAGACATCTCACACTGTTCCCAATGTGCTATATGTTAGGATCAATTAGTCAACCTCTTACTTCAGTATGTAAGTAATAGCCACAAGTATTTTTCCCCTAAATAGATAGTTTTGAGCACCCTTAAAGTTGTCCTAAGACTCTTAGAACCATACATATAGGTTTGCTCTGGGATTGGTCACTGTCATAGTTTGGGTTTTTTTAAACCAATACATTTACCTAGATAATTTATTGCTAGATTCATTTGGATTAGCCTAGTGGCTAGTGGGCCAGCCATAAAGTCAGGAAGATCTGAATTCAGATTTGAACTCTTAACAAATATTGGTTTTCTCTCCCTCTCTCCCTTCCTTCCTCCCCCCACGCTGCCCTCCCTTTCTCTCTCCCTCACTTTTCTCTCTCCCCTTCTCTCTCTTTCTCTTTCTCACACACACAGACACACACATAACACACACTCAGTGTCCCCAGGGCATATCCCTTTACCTCTCAATGCCCTCAACCACTAAGACTTTCTGCCTATTTACAAGTCTGCATCAGTGGAGGGAATTTGCATTTATACCAGTGAATGGACAACTCTTTATTCATGTTCCCACCCTTTTCCCCAAAGATTCATTTTTATCAAATAAGCAAATAGACCTAACCTCCCACCAGAATACCCTTTCAACAGAAATGGACACTAAGCAAAAGTGATTAAAATTCCATTGGTGGTCTTAATGTCTTCAGCTGCAGAAGCACTAGCAGCTCTCCTTGGGAAGAATCAAATGAGTTCTCATCATCCCAGCAGCATTTATCTAAGCATAAAGTCTTTATATTTCTTCCTGTCTCAGACTTTATCATTAAATCTGTCACACACATACACAAAAAAGCTATGATGTCTAAAATCATTTGCTATTGTTTAATAGAATTTGTTAAGGAAGAAATGGAAATCGGTACTGACAGGTGACTGGGCAATTTAACTTCTCACTATCTCAGGCCTCTCCCCCAGACCCCATTGGGGAGCAGGACCCAATCTGCATTAGTGGAGAACATTCCTTATACCAGTAATTCTCAGGCCCAAACCAAATAAAAATGAATCCCTGTAGCAACATTAGGGAAAGGTTGGCTCTAACTCTGGGCAGTTTGTGTTTTCTAGCTGATGGCTAAAAACCAAATGGCAGTTTCTATTATAAAATAGATTTCACAGAAAAAGAAAACCTATATGCCTAAATTGAACTTTATTTTCAAAGAAAGGTATGTTGATTGTAGTTATCACTAAACAGAAGGGGAAATTTCATTACATACTGAGAGAGCTCAGTGTTACATTCTGCTTTTGAAGCATAATTTGTAAAGCTGTAAATTAAGATTTTCTTTATGAGAAATCTAACTCTGCCTCCTACTTCCCCCCACCATTCTTTGTTCTGTTCCTTAAAACCAACAGATTATGTATGAGCTCTCTTCTTCATGACTGATAGCTTTCCCAAAATCTCAAAGACAGCTGTCCTGCCTCCTAGTAACTCTTCTCCAATCAAACCAGCTAATCTCTTCTGCTGATCTCCTGAGACCCAGTTTCTAGGGCCTTGGCCATTTCTGTCACCAACTTCTGGACACTGTAGCGTTTCCATATTTTAAAAAAAAAATGTGTCATTCTCCCTGCCCTCAGAACTGAAGACAGAAATACATACGTGGTTTGATCAGGGACCTTCTTGCCCCCCCTCCTTTGGACACTATCTCTTAGTGCAGACTTCCTACCACACTATTGACTTAGATTTATAAAAGCCCCTGTTCTTTTTCATAGGTATTCTTGTCTACCCACACTGCTCTTATCTTGTTCTTGTGATGTGGGGAAGATAATTATTTTGAACCCAAGCATAGAGCCTGGCATGTATCTGTGTGTTAAGAAATCTGGTCTCAGAGTTAGTAGACACAGGGGGTCAAGGTTCTAGTCGGGTAAACCTAGGTGAGTCACCCATCCTGCTTGAGGAAGCACGTGCAGAGATGCAGCATTGGTAAAAGTAGCTCCTTACTAGAAGTTCCAAGTGTAAAAAGTTTAATCTCTCTCAGTGACTCTTGTATAAAACTTTTGTCTTCAGCACGCTTGACACATGCCTTCTCTGGTTTGGTGTTAGTGATTGATAAACTGTAGACTGGCTCAGGACCAAGGACAGATCCGGGAGACTTTATTTAAGACTTCAAAAGTGATGTATTGTGAACTGTTAGATGTACACACAGTCCAAATTAAGCCATCACTACAAGCTTTCTCCCTCTGGGCCTTAGTTTTCTCATGACAAAACATGGAGACTGGACTGCATGATCCCAAAGGCCCCTTCCAAAGCTGCATCTATAATCCCATAGGATCCAGGAATGTCTGGAGTTCTCAGAATTTTCTCAGGCCTCAGCCCCCTTCATCATTAGTGCTCCTAAAACTTAGGTTCCAACATAGGTCCCCGTCTTTTGTCTGAAGCAACCTGTACCCTCATCTCTCTACAATTCTGTCCTTGTGACTGGAAGAAGTGATGTAATCTGTGGTCAAGGGTCAGCTGTGCTAGGGGGCTGACTAGTTTTTTTTCTGTCTGTATCGGGGATAACTGTATCTGAACTATTCATCTCACAGGGTCATTGTGGAAACCTGATGGCTCAGTGCAGTGTTGCCACTAAGGAACTTTCAAAGACTCATGATTTCATTGGCTTGAGGATTTCCTCAGCCAGTGCTGACTTAAACAGCTGTGACACCATGCAGCTGGACTGGTGATGAACTTCACCAAACTAAGCTGGCCTGGTCCTCAGATAACCAGATGCATACTTTCCTTCTTGATAGGGCCTCTCCTTGGGCCATAGTGGTTATATAAAAATACTCCCCAAACTGTGATATGTGCATGAGGATCCCAATATCCCTCTTAACATAATTGGGATGGAATGGTGCTAGTAAATGCTTTTGAGTCAGTGCAGGGGCTTTGTATTCAGTAAAAGCAAAACAATACCTTATTTTGAATATGCCTCAAAAATGTGAAATAAGTTTACTTATAATACTTGTATCATTTTCCCTTTCATACTCTTATTTCAGACTTATCAATTCAATAAACATTTATCACGTGTCCCACCAGGCATTGTGCTAGGGATTCAAAAAGAGGCAAAAAATAGTCCCTGTCCTCAAGGAGGTATAACAGAGAACAGCCAGTTTCTGACTTCTTTTCCTGTTTTTCTTTAGTTAGCAAAGTATTCACATCCATTCTCCACAGTTGATTGTGTAAAGTACATTATGCTGAATTTTACAGAGGCTATGTTTGTAGCCAACTGGATTATATCTATATCTCTCTATGTGACTTTACTTTGACCCCAAATTACCTGTAATTTCCTTATCAGAAGTGGAAAAGTTGCAAAGAAAGAAAGTAATTCTAGAACAGTGGTTAATGCAACTGAACTGCATGGACTTCCAAAGGGCTTATGGGTATCAGGAAGTCTGAACTTTAGGGAGAAAAAAAAAATCTTGATTTTTTTTTGTAGTCCTATGTATCTTTATTCATTTGAGACCATTATTCTGGGAAAGGGACCATGGGTTTCCCCTGACTGTCAAAGGGTCCATTATATACCCAAAAAGGATCCCTGTTGTAGAGCATCTCATTACAATTTAGTAGTTTCCAAAGAAACTCTAGAAATTCTTGATTTTTATTGTATCATTTGCCCCTAAATTACTAATTAGGGCCTGGGAGGTAAGTCATTTACCTGCCTAATATATGATTATGATTCTGAAGTGTTTTCTGGCATCTCTAGCCTTAGCCTTCTTTGTCAAGTTTATGAGGAATCAGGAAAATGTCATCAAACAGAACACAGAGATAGAATTTGATACTGTAGTCTTGGGAAAAAAGTTTTCTTATACCTTTATGGAAGTGTTGCATTGGGGGTGATACCCTGAACTGGGTCCAGAAGAGAATCCTGCCCACAACAGGGTTCCCAACTCTCCCCACATGCTGTCTCCCCCAGGCTTGTGTTGTGGGGAAAGCTCTGCCCGTTGAAGACCTGGCTCCAAGTCCTAGCCCCAGTACTTGTCACCTCAGGATAATCTCTCTTCTATTCTCTGAACATCAGTCTTTTTATCTGAAAAATTAGAGGAATCTTAGTACAATCTACTTCACTAGTTTCTTCTCAAAAACCCACTCGTTAAAATATAGATAGGAGCCTGTATTAATTTTTATTTCATCTCAGTGCATTACAGAGTCCTTCTTTGGGTTCTTTTTTAAACCAGCTAACATTTTCTTAATCCCTTTCCCTTTGAACATCTTCTAAAACTGAAAAATGTGTCAGAACACACTATCAAGAGATTCCCTATTGGTGCATTATTCTTTGCAGAACATTTCATGGAGCTCTTTCCCTCTCTGTACCTATAATCACTAAAGCTATTTTTCTTCTTCAGCTCTGTACCATTTCTGTGTTAAATCTAATTATTTTGAACGTCTGTATACACACAACACACCATTTCCCACAAATCAGAACCAACATGGGATCCTCTCGTGATATTTGTAAACCAGAGCTGAATATCTTTGCTAGGTAAGCATCTTTTCAGAATTTACTGTGTGCTCAGCTCACAAAATCACCTCTCACTATTGGGAATAATGATATGGACTCTAGTAGGGAGAA
The DNA here is from genome assembly GCF_048593235.1 of Sminthopsis crassicaudata. Lineage (NCBI taxonomy): Eukaryota > Metazoa > Chordata > Mammalia > Dasyuromorphia > Dasyuridae > Sminthopsis > Sminthopsis crassicaudata. The sequence goes on along the minus strand of NC_133618.1, from coordinate 34,326,076 downwards.
GAAATGGAATCAGATCATAGAGCTTGAGGCAGTTAAATACTATAGCAAATGTGACATGTTTGCCAAGATCACTATAGGCCTATGGGCGAGGAAGAGTAAAATTCCTATTTTAAAGATGAGGAAAGAAGCTCAGAGTTAAAATGACTTGTCCAAGAACACAATACATGGAAGAAGCATTTGAACCCTTGTCTTCTGGCTTCAGGTCCAATTCCTTTGCCATTAAATTAGGGTTTTGTACATTTTGTAGTAAGCACATTTTATAACACCTAATGGCATTGTAAAGTGCACTTTTCCTTCTATCTTTACTATTCCATAAGAAAGGTGGTGCAAAGAATATGTTTATTTTAAAGATAGGGAACCTAAGGGCACAGAGAGCTGGATCTCAGCTACTCTGAGCCCCAAAAATCAGAAAGCTGGAAAGGACTTAGGAAGCATGTAATTCTGCCCATACCTAAACTATATTACGCTCCCAACAATTGTCATCCAGCCTCTCTTAGAAACCCTCCAGGTGGGATGACCCACTGCCTCTTGAGGCAGCTCTAACTTTAGGATCATCCTTACATCAAGTAGAAATGTTTCTTTTCAAATTCCCCTTGCTTCTGCTCTCTGGGGTCATTCTATATTTCAGCCTTTCAGATATTTGAAACAGCTCTCCTGGCTACTTTATTCTCCCTCCCCCCTCCAAAGCTAAACCTTCTCAGTTACTTCAGCTTAGGGTCATATTAAATGGAACTAAGCCCCTCCATCATCCTAGTCATCTCCTAGGGATGCTGTTCAGCTTATAAAAATAAAAACAGCAGTTCAGGGAAATCTGATGAGGGCAAAAGACAGTGGTTATCGTTCCTCTATTCTTTGATGTATGGTGACCTCTCGCTCCCAGGCAATGATGTTTTGATTCTGTAAAATCAACCATATCACCGTTCTGACTCAGCTTGCAATTCCCCATATATCATATAGCTTTCTCTCTAATTGTATGACTTTGCTAAATTATGCTTGTAAAATTGGTATTTCTTGTATCCAGGTATAAGGATTTACATTTATTTCAGCTTATTTAATTCATTCTCATGCACTAGCCCTAGAGTTGCAAACTCAGGATCAGATCTATAGTAAAACTTTATTTTAAAATGTAAAAGTTATTCTTAGCTCGAGGACTAGGCAAAAATAGGCAGAGGGCCAGATTTGGCCTGTGGGTCATGCTTTGTCAACTCCTGCTATAGACTGTCAAGATCTCCTGGCTGTCATCCAACTTAGTGTCATCTAAAAATAGGATAGATAACGCCATATATGCCTTTGCTCAAGTCAGTGATAAAAATGGGAAATAAAACCAGCTCAGATCCCTGGTGTATACCTCTAGAGACTAAAATGGCATCAGCCTTTAACTCAGTGGCTTTTGGAAGTCCAGCCATCCAACAGAATCTTCATCCCTCCATATATGTTGCCCTCCAGGCCATATCTATCTACTCTGTGCACAAAAAAAGTACAGGGTACTTTATCAAATGCTTGCCTTAAATATAGGTAAATGTCACCTATTCTTCAGCACTTTCCTCAACTAAGAATCTTGTCACAAAAGGAAAGGAAGCTAGTCGAGCACAACTTCCTCTTTATGATGCCATATACTATAATTCTTTGTAATTTAGTATTTCCAACTCCTGAGTCACTTAACCATTTCTAGTGATCTATTCGAGAATTTTCCCATCTAGTACCCTTTAGAGTGTGGGCTATAAATTTCTTAAATACAGGCAATCAATGTAGAAGGAGGTCTTTAAACATTTAAAGTCCTAAAAGTCTATAGTCTGCTTAAAGAGTTGTACCCCCTAATCTTGCCTGCAATTTTGAAGAGCTTTCAGGGAGTTAAAATATTTGGTCATCTCTCTTAGTCATGCATACACCTCATAACTATCTTCTGAATGTGTTTTCTTTAAAAACAGATTGGGAGCGTTGTCACTTCGTGAACATTTATAAGTAAAACACAACTTTAGCTTTAGTTGATTTTTCTTAATAGCTCAAAGTGACTTTAGACATAATCTATATTTCTCTATTATTTTGAATGAAAATAAGAGTCTTAACACCTCATTATAATTGATAGGATTAGGAATCCTGAATATCAATCTAAAGACTTCTCTCCACTATATTATGGTTTCCTAAATTTTCAGTTTAGTCATTTTAAAAACATTTAAGTGAAAAAATTCAATAATTGTTATCAAAAACATTTCAGTTCTTTATTATGATCTATTAAAGAATACAGTAAAAGATCAAGTCAACCAGAAAGGAGAGAAGTCAATGTCTCCAGCCCACTTAGGCCATGCTCACAACTCCATATCTCCAAAGTACTTTTCCAGTATTTTTGGCCTTTAAGTCTTTTAACACCCTCTGAAAAGCCAAAGCCTTCCAAGTCCCACTGGTCTACCCAGGAAGCCTTATTCATTGTCTCCTTATCAACTGTTATTTGCTTCTTATTAACACTATCTCTGAATGGACCTGTAGTCATTTTTCCTTTTTCTAGCTGGTCTAGCACTACCAACAAATCTCCCAAATTTTATTTCATACCCCTTCAGTGTTGTAGCTAATTTCCTGTCCCATTAACTATCCCTATTCTCATGTTCAAGAATGAATTAGATTCTAAAAGCTGTAATATATAGGAACCCAGGTAAAATGAAGGCATATAACTTCAGCTATCTCCTTGACATCTGCTTTTTCACTCAGAAGGCTTTCTCTCAAGGATTTTCCTTATTCTTAGAGGAATGACTAATCTGTGGCCCCGAAATCTTGAATAATCATAGAATTCTAGAGATGGTAAAGACTTTAGATTTTATCCATTGCCAAATTAAGATTTGGAGCTAGGAAAATATCTAATGCATGAGGAAATAGACCAAGAGAAATGAAGTCAAATTACTTGAACCACAGTGTCACATACAAAGTAAATAATACAACTGATCCAGACCCAGATTTTCTGACTCCAAAACCCACTCCACCACACTGTGAACTTATTTTCATGGTTCACCAAAGACTGTGCCCATGAAAAGTTGCATGTAAGATTTAGCAGCTCATTATTTCCTCTGCTTACTAGTTTAACCTATTGTCTTCTTTCTTTCCCTTCTCCTTTCCCTGTCCTTGCCATTATTGTGGAAATGAAGTATAAAATAGTTATTGAATTAAACTTTGGGTTCCCTGTTATTTTTAAACGAGAATTTTAACTTTTATAACTTAAGAAAAATCTATCAAGTTTTTGCTTTTATCCCCAGTCTTCTAGAACAAAAGTTTACCTACCTCTATTGTATAAGAAGTCAGAAGTTACATTTTTAAAATCTTTTTTATGATAAATTACAATTGAGGTCTGAATACAGATCTATGTCATAGGATCTGTGTGTATAATTATCAGTTATAGATTATATAATCTAAGAAACTGAAATGAATAAATTCATTTGAAGTTCTTCAGGGTATTCATTTCATACATGCATGGGCTGCTTCAATGAACCTTCTTTAATCCATTGCAAATATTTTAATTTTATTTATAATTTTTTTCAAAAACTCTGGGATTTAGCATGTAAAATATAATGGTTTATTGTGGGTGTCCTTTAACATTTCTGGAACATAGGGCCAGAGAGCTGAGTAGAACTTCCATTTTTACAAAAATTTTTATTTTGAACAAATGATTTCATTTGCTTGGAATCTAATAATCGCGAGTTCTAGAGTAAATAGGAATCCTAAATTTAAATCCCTAATTCCTAAAAAAAAAAAAAAAAAAAAAAAAAAGTTGTGTTAATACATTTCTTAAGAGTTTTCTCATGATTACATCAGTTTTGTAATTCATCAAAACTCAATTTTTGAGTATCTGAAATGATCATATTTTTGTATGGATAGCCAATACCACCAAGTCATGATATACTACATACAGATGACCAACCTCCTCTCTTAACCTTCAGTTTTCTGTTTTATCTCCAAATCTAAAAAGTATCTTATCAAAAACCTGTCTTCCTTAAACCTCCTCCCCACTCAACTCCTCTTCTTCTTTCCCTTATATCCTCTTTCCCCCTCTCCTCTCCTTTTCTCCATCTCCCCCCTTCCCTTACTGATCCCCAAATTGAATGTATCCTCCTTGGGGACAGATGTGATTTATTTTTCTCAGAATTTTCATCACTTAGCATTATTTTTTCCACATAAAATAGACACTTAATATATGCCTATTGAATTTAATTGAATATATTCTATAATAAAACATAGTTTCCAACTTGCTAACCTTTGCCCGCAAGGTGTAGTGCCCATTTCAGAAATGTACTTTAGTCATTACCTTTTGATTGATTCTAAACTTAATTTTCCTGAAAGGCTACATATACTTTATTCTACAAAAAGCATGATTTACACATTCTTAATTGTCCTCAAACAGGAAGGATGCCACTTCCTTGCCCGAATTAAAAAGAACAAGGGGAATTATTGATCTGTTAAATCCATGAATATAAATGATGTTAAAAATAAAATACTGGTAAATTCTTATATTAAACACTAGGAAAATAACATAAGTATGAAGGTAATTTAATGAGAATTCCAAAAGCAAGCGAAAGTCTTTAGATAAAACTGTAAAATTACAGTTTTGATAAGAAAGCTGATCACTTATTACTTAGGTACCAGCATTCAAGGTGAATTGGTGCTACAGATTGCCCAGAGATAATTGGAATAGTACTCTGGTCAGAATTTCGGTTATATTTTAGGGATTTCAAATTCTCTTGAATCCTAAGTCTGAAAAACAAAAGAGTCTAAGCCACACAAATTCAGCACTACCTTCAGAACTTTACAGATCAAGAAAATATATTCTGCCTTGCCCTGGAGTTCAGCAATAGTGAAAGTTATAAGGTAGAAATTATAGATTTTAATTTAATGTAAGGAAATATAAATGGTTCATTAGAGATTCGAGCTGTCAGAAAATTAGATGGGCAAGCACTGTGAGATGGCTTTGGTGTTCAAGGGTGATCACTGAGCAAGGCTGGGCTGGCGTTGAAGGTAATCCTCCATTGGCTAGATTGGACTAGAGAGTGTTAATACTCTTGAGGTTCTAGCCTTCTAGTAAGCTTTTTTAAAAGGACTTCATTTTCCCTCTGTGCCATTTGTCTGTCCCCACACCTTCACTATACTCAGGATTCAGGATCAATGTTAAGTGACATTAGCATTATAGTTGACTTAAATTTCAAGCTAGACAAGTTGTTTTCATCTGAGAACTCAGCTACCAAGTAGAGCACTGGGAGAGGAGGGGTTTGTCTCCCCAAAAAAGCAACTTAAAAATGAGCTTGTAGAAAACCTATCAGCTACTAATCTTTATTTCCATAATTCTTTAGAAACACGGATGAGCCTTGAGAGAGATTGGGTATGAAATGAACCCCTGGCAGCTCCAGGTGCTGAGGTTGGGGAGGCCAGGGCAGGTAGAGTTTTGGAATTCTTCCAAAAACTAGGGACTTAGAACTTGTCCACCTCTCTTCCTTACCATGGTAAAGTAGAGGACAAGAGTCCCAAAGAGTCAGCAGTTTCCCTTTGGTGGGAGGTGATAAGCCACATTATGGCATGTTTGGATTTCTTCATAGTCACAAAGTGTTTTCCCATGGGCTAAGGGACAGCTGCTAGTTTGACTTGGCTCCACATTAAGTACTAAATGCATCCCATGATCTCCAAGGGCCTTCAGCAGAGGGGCTCCCTACTTCACTTCCTCAGCAGAATCCTAGAATGTTAGAGCAAAAGGGACCTTAGGGACCACCCGGGGCAGCCCCCTCCTCTTTGTTGATGAGGATGGTAGATTTGAGGCAGCTAGGGACACCAGAGGCTACAGGCCAACAAGAAAACCTGAGTCCAGATGGCACCCCAGATACTCACTAGATGTGTGACCCTGGGCAAGTCACAGCCTCTTTCTACCTCTGTTTCCTCATCTGTAAAATGGGAACTATAGTAGCTCCTACTTCCCAGGGCTGTGGTAAAGATCAAAAGAGGTAGTATTTCTGAAGTATTGCATAAATGGCTAGTTATTATGGTGGTGGTAATTAGTTAAAACTAGGACCCAGAGCGATGAATTCTCAGTTGTCTAAAATCATAGCAGAAGAAGCATTTGAAACCAGGCCCTCTTCTGTTTCAAGTGTCTTCTAGTCCTCAGAGTTACCATCTTTTCCTTGCTAATTCATCCTACATTTTAGACCTCTGTTGAACTTTCTCTTAATTCCCTAAATCCCCCAAAATATCTTTTTCTGTGTCTCTTCTCCTCTTACCCAATCACCACTCCTCCAAGCCTCCTGAAACTCTCTCAGCTTACAGATAGTCTCTGACAAGCATTTTGTTTTGTTTTCAGCTGATGGCACTGAGTCAGCTTTGGGCATCTTTATGTGCATCCATACCTGTGAGCCCCTTCACTTTTGTTTTCCTCTTGTCCAAACAGCCCTGAGGAAGTCTCACAGCCCCATATTAGCCTCATCTCATTTGTGCTCTCCTGGGATCGCTGTGCTTATTGTTCCCCAAAGAGTTGCCTTCCAGGCTCTGATCAGTAAATCATTTAATTTCAGAGAATCGTCACTTAAAGCATGAACACATTGCAGTTGCATTATATTTCAGTTCCTGCTTCCAGTCGGTTTTTATTATTGTTCAGTCTTGTCTGACTTTCTGTGACTATTTGGGATTCTCTTGGCAAAGACATGGTGGGTTTGCAATTTGCTTTTCAAGCTCATTTTACAGATGAGGAAACTGAGGCAAATAGAATTAAATGACTTGCCCAGAGTCACACAGCTAGTAAGTATTTGAGGCCAGTTTTGAACTCATGAAGATTGATTCCAAGCCCAGTGCTTTATCCACTGAACCATCCAGTTCCTAGTCAGGTCAGACATCTCTCCCCCCAAAAAAAATTAATGTTGGGGGGAGGGAGGAGGCAAAGAACACAATTTTCTACATTCTTGCCTTATAATGGTAGAATAACTTTAGAAGAGGTGGAGGGCAACATAGACTTGGGACATTAGAAATGTGTGTGCACAGAAAACTTTTATTTTCTTTATAGATGTGAGAAAATAATAATAAAAAAAAACCTGAATTATTAGCAAGGAGGCAACATGGAATAGTGGATGGAATCAGAAAGATCTGGGTTCATTGTGACCATGGAAAATTATTTTCATTTTCAGAGCCCTAGAATTCTCACTACATTTATATAAGTTACAGATAAGTTGCTGACCTGTATCAGCAAAGGGAGTTTACACAGTAGAAGTCCCCCACATGGATGAAATCACACGTCTGGATCCCCCTGTCCCTCCAACAAAACAAAAGATTCTACAAAATCTAAATCCTAATTATCACTGTTGGGCAGTAACTTGGGACAGTTCCTTTAAATGAGGAATAGGGAATAGAACAAGTCAGTCTTTCTCTGATGTACTCTTAATTAGGATGTCATTCCACCTTATCATACTCAACTGTTCTTGTACCTCTATCCAAACGTCATTAGGCAGTGGCGAAGGAGAAGGAAGAAAGTGTCTTGCTCTTCGGAGGGCATTTCTCATTATAAATCACAGCCTCCACAGTAAGAAAAAGGTTCTTGCTCATAATTCTCCACAGGCGCCCTGTGCTGGGTGCAAAGGATGCAGAGAAGCCCAAAACTGACTTCTTAATCCAGGGGACGCTTAGCATCTAGTTGGGAAGAAGCCCATTAGCAAGGAATGCCACAGGATGTTAGAAAAGGAACTGGGGGGCATTAAGAGGGAGCCTACAGAGGAAGCCTGAGTCATAGCAGTCCGCCTCAGGTGGGCAGCCCTTTAGGGTTTTCAAAGAGATGTACAACTGTTCTTACCACCCTGGGATTTTACAAGTGAGATGGAGGCCCCCAGAGTGGGACTTGCCCGGGGCCATATAGCCACAAAATGTCAGAGACTGGACTCAAACTCAGATCTTCCTGACCCAAGCCCGGGGTTGTCTACCCCATGGCACTCAGTAACTGCCTCCCTAACCAGCCCTTGAATCCCTTCGATCTCTGGAATCAAACCCAAAGTGGGGCATGGAAAGCCCTTCACACAAGGCCCCTTTCCCCCACATTGTCCAGCCATAGGGGCCCCTCCTCCATGGCCTTGCACTTCATATCTACCTTGCTTTCTTCATGACTCATTTCCAAGCCCACCAGCCTCTGGGTACTCTGTATGCATCTTATATGTAAAAGTGAGAGAGAGCTTTTGGAGCTCAGGGCTGGACTTGCCTTTCTTGGTACCTCCAATCCTGGGCTCAGGGTCAGGAATCAAGTCCTCTATACATACTTGACCGAGTCATCCAGGTTGGCAGGGCCTGGAGTGCCAAAGTAAGGCACTGGGGCTTTACCATTGATGCTCTGGAGCAGGTTAGCCAGGGGGAGTTGGGGGGGGGCAGCTAGACTGGAGAAGGGATTACAGTACGCAGGGATGAGCGCTCAAGTTGGACACATAGAAAGGCTAGGGAAGAGAAGGATGACAAGACTCCTTATTCAGTGGAATGGAGGGGTGAGCCCCAGCTTGTTCCTAGCTACCCAGAGGTTGAGGGTCCCAACGTTCCTATCTGATTGTCACTCTCCCCCATCCAATGCCACATAAAGTGTCAGAAGTAATTCCCAGGCTACACTGATTCGCTGAAGAATGGTCAGGCTTCCTGGATGTGGGGATGAGGATCTTCTGCCAACCAGAGATACTGATTATTCACAAACAGGAAAGCCCCCAAGAGAGACTGCTATAATGGAGAGCACCCTAGATTGGGTTGTATTTTCTGGGATAATTCACTTAATTTTTGGCCCTCAGTGACCTCACCTGTAAAAGAGGGATCTATAATTTTGATGGTATGTCGACCTCCCATGAGATGAGCAAACTGAGACTAAAAATGTTAAGTGATCTGCCCAGGGTCCCAAATCCTCAGGGCAGAATTAAACTGGCCCCATGAGGCTCTCTTTCTCCCCTCAGCACTTCCCATTCAGTCCTGCCCAGTCCATTGATGCTCTGGTTTCTCTGGAGCCTCAGAAAAGCTGCTTGCTTTCTATTTCTATTATTGCGTGATTCTAAACGTTTTCCACTGCAGTGTATTTTAATAGACACCAGGGGGAAGCATTTGCCTCTTTTTGATAGGGGTTTTTTAATGAATTTTCAGGTCTGTTGCCCAGGGACAATCAAGTTACACTTACTCAGTCTGACGGACAAGACCTGAAATGGGAGTTACTTTTCTGGGTAGTGTTTTTTTTTTTTTTTCCTTGACTGGCTTTAGAGATGATGCTAGAAGCCTAGTGTAGCAGAGTCGGTAGAGATTTTCTCATTGAACCCCCTCTCTGAAGGTTCAGAAGCCCAGACCAAGGATCAAGGTTATCCTGAAGCATTAGTGTAGCCAGATCTACAGCCTCATGCTGTAAAACATCACTTGTGTGAACATACCCAGAAAGCATTGTTTCTGCTTGGAGGACCTCTCCCACTTACGTCTGTCCCCCTCACTTCTCCTTTCTACTACTTGCTGCTCCTTCAGGACCAGAGACAATTGCTGCCTTGCCAAGAAGCCTCCTTGGATCTTCCTTCCTTCTAAACTCTTAGAGCACTTCTGTTCTCTTACTTCCTACCATGCATTACAGGACTAGTTACACCCCTCATCTTCCTATCAGGCTACAAGATTCTTGAGATTACAGGCCATATCTTACTCTCTATATTTCCAATAATACCTTATAAAGGGCCTTTCACATAGTGGATGGTCAGTGAGTATTTGTCAAATAGCAATGAAAACATCATAGGGTTAGAGCTAATACCAGCTGGTCCGAACTACTCATTGTACAGATGAAGAAAAAGAGGCACAGAGAAAATAAATGACTTGGCCACAGATAGTAGGGAGCAAAGCCAGGTTCTAAAAGAGGCCTTATTTCTACTACCCCCCACCCTGAAGTATTTATAGTATGTTAGAGAAAGCTTTGTGAGTGATTTGTATAACATTTAAGCCGGCAAATTCTTACAAGATACATTTTAGCTATTAGGAGCTCAGACTGGGAATGTAAATCACAAATATAAATCCTGAGATTATCTAGTTAAGGTAGGACAGTCCACAGTGCAATATCTTACACTATAATTTCCACATGTTAAAAAAGAATTGTTTAGCTTTGATATGCTAGTGGGAGAAGTGTTTTGTGAAATGGGTGGTGTCATGTTTGTATCAGCTACTGAGGATGTGCGCCCACCTTTCTTAAAGTTGGTCTGTGGTTCCTTGTGACTCTCAGGTAATGGGTGGTATAGTACTTAGAAACTGTTGACTATCTTAAAACATACTTGCATCTAGTTTGGTCATCTGCTGGGAACCAGAAACATTCATGCCTAGTTTTGTGAACCCACGTCAGAATTGTTGCATAAGAATACAAATTGTTAATTTTGCTATGATATTTAACCCCAGTTTGTGCCAGTTTTCATATATGAAGGGTAGAAATAAATGCCTTCTCCACATTTGTAAAGAGGGAAAGGGAGGGGGTGGGGATGGGGGTAAGAGTGGAGGTTGGGGAGTCATATGAATTAGGTAACAGAGCCAGCCTTTGTGATAACCTTTCAATACAGCGACCCAGAGGTCACTATTACTATGCTCAGGCTTTCCTTTTCCCTTTCTTTAGCTCTTTGCTTCCTGCTGTTGAGATTCACAAAGTCTACATTTTTTTTTAAAGAAAAACCTTTGCATAATTTTCAAATTTTGACTTGAGTAGTCTATAGCAGCTAGTAGGGAAAGAGAAGAAGCTTCCATGGTCTATTCCCATGATGCCCTGTTTTATTCCCCTCCCTCCCCTTTTGTGCTTATAGATACTATTTTGGATGAACATAAAAGGAATGAACTTTTTACAGACAACTTTTGTAAAGTATGTGGCGCAATGCTACAGTTTGAATCCCAAAGGATTTCACATTATGAGGTAAGCTGAAAGCAAAGAGGAATTACAGCCTGAACTGAGTTGGGGTTTTTCTTCTTTCCATGTCCCTGAAAAAGCACAGGAAAGACATTATGAGCCTCAAGGCAAACGCTGAATCATTGGATGGTAGGCTCACAGACGTGATCTGAGCCTTCTGTGGGCAAGGCCACCAAACATAAAGAGAAGTTCAAATGGGGAACCTGAGTTAGGGCACTGACTTTAGACTCAGAGCACTGGGGGGGGGGGGGGGTTGGAAGGAGCCGGCTCAACCCATTCATCTCACATATGAGGAAACTGGGGCCCACAGAGGTCAAGCCCCTCGCCCAGAAGAACCACAGCATGGCAGGGAGGGGCAGAGAGGAAATCCCTCCTGGGCTCATTCCCAGTCTGTGAGTTTTTCTACTGGTTACCTGGGTGTGTACTTGTTTGTGAAGAGTGACGAGGAGCCCACGGGTGAAGGCTCACCCTGGCAGTGTCCACATTGCGCAGCCGCCATCCATTTCTGGTGTTGGGGATTCTATCCACAGCACTGTGGTGGAAACGAGCTGCTTCAGCGACAGTAACTCTACAAAACGTTGTTTCATTCTCCTGTACTCAGGCCAGAGGTTAGCTCAAGCTCATTTTGTCATTGGAGATGTTTTGGTTTGGGGTGTTCAGACTCTGTCCCAGGCACGTCCTGAGAGATGGCAAGTACAAGCAGAAAGGCTGCCCCACCCGCATTCACAGGGAAGAAGACAAGGAACACGAGGTCACTTACAAAGAGGAAGAGTAAGGGAAAGGTAGTGAAGGCTGCCTGGAGAGGAATGGGGCCTGGGCAGGTCTGGTGTCCCTTCACTGGAGGCTTAGGAGCCGCCAGCCAGAGGAAAAGCCACCAGATAGAGGGGACGCGTGGGGGTGAAGTGCAGGGCTTCAGTGAGGCTAGTAGAGGGGGGAACAGTCCCAACCAGCCAGGAGAAACACTGCCAGATTTTCCACTGGTTTAAAAACATAGCCCAGATCCAACCTCAGAAACATTTCCAGGTTGAGTTATTGGGTTCTGTGCTGTCGTGTTGATTCCAGATGGACAAACGAGTCATCCCAAAATGCTGCTGCTAACTTCTCCCATCTGGCACTGGGGCTTTGTTTAATGAAGAGCCAGAGACTGGAAAGCAAGTGGAAGGCTCCCAGCAAACACTGCTCAGATTGAGCATCCTCCCTCACTCCCAGGCCCCGCCCTGCCCAAGGTCAAGGGGCAAGTGGTGCTTTTCCACTGAGTTCTGCCATCTCTTTTTCCAGGGCAAAAAACACGCTCAAAAGGTTAGACTTTATTTCCAAATTCATGGGGAACAAAGTGAAGCCCAAGGGACTGATAAAAGAGGGAAGCTGGATTTTCTGACTCTGCAGGTGAGTGTGCCTTGTTGCTACTGTGAAGTTAAAACAGACTCCGAGTTGTTGAATCTTTATAATTGAGACTGCGCTTGATTTCAGACGGATGGGAGTGGAGTGGTGGACAAAAACAAATTTTGTGATCTCTGCAACATGATTTTTAGTTCCCCAGTTGTTGCTCAGTCTCACTATTTGGGGAAAGTTCATGCCAAAAAGTTGAAGCAGTTAATGGGAGAACATGCTCAGACGTCTCCACCAAGTTCTCAGCCAGACAAGGGTAAGGTTCCATTCACCTCCTTATCCTCCATTCTCCCTGTGCTGCTCACACTTTTTTTTTTCAGTCTGTCCTCTATCTTTAGTTCTAGACTCATAATGTCCTATAAGAGTTAGGTGTCCTACCCTTAGTCTCCCAAGTTGAACAAGTTCCCTCTGGGAAAGTGGCTCTTTGAAGGGACTCATTGCTGCTCTCCTAATTCTTTACTTTTTCTGTGTCCCTAACATTGAATTGGAGAATATGATTGTCCATTGGACTTGACCTCCTTTTTCATCTTAGGCCTCTCATCTAAAGCCAAATAAAAATGGGAGAATTAGCTCTTCTCCACCTGAACATTGTCTGACAACAGGCTATGTACTCACTATGCCTCCTTTCTCCCTGCTTCTACTTAAACAGAATCAAATAATAAATCATAAGGGCAGCTGGATGGCACAGTGAACCTGAGTTCAAATCTGGCCTTAGACACTTAACATTTCCTAAGTGTGTGACCCTGGGCAAGTCACTTAACCCCAGTTGCCTTAGCCAAAAAAAAAAAAAAAAAAAAAAAAGTCATAAATCATGGCCCAAATGACTGTTAATTTCTCCCTTCTCTATTAATCTCAGTTCTTTTCTCTACCTTTCTTTATATCATACTTAATATTTATCTTATATAAATTATATAAAATTACATAAATTATATTATGGCCGTAGCATATCCTAGGTAAATTTCCTTTTACTCAGCTAACAGCAAATTATATATCCCTATTTCCCTGTAAAGATCCAAAAAGGTATGTTATTATGAATACGAAATAATTATTGAGCATCTATTGAGAAGCATAAAACAAGATCCCTGCCCTGGGTAGATTGACTGTCTAGTTGAGGAGAACAGACTATATAAAGTGTACTTTGAGAGCTGGTCCAAGATAGCCTAAAATGAGGACATCTATTCTGGAATTGAATAGAAATCTGGAAAATTCACCCAAATCTGGGAAATCCAACCCGGGTTTTGAAATGGAAGAGAATCGGAGGCTTGTATCCTGTTATAAAGATTGTAATTTGGCACTTCTATAGCAAGTAATTCACCACTCTTACTGATTGTCCTACTTTGGAGAAGAGAATTCATTTCCCAGTGTAGTGTATACACTAATGTAGTATACTCCCATTTTTTGTCAGGTCATTATCATATCAGTGTTACATGTTGAAACCTATGCCATGAGAAGCCTTGCTTAGCATCAGGATGATATCAGAGTACTGAATATTATATCAGTCTCCCAAAATATATTGTACACAGATATGATTCATTTTTCTCTGTAAATTATACTTAAAATAGATTTTTTTTATCACTGTCAGTTTTAGCAGTCATGAGCTAGAAGACCAATTCTCTAAATACGTTGCAGGCTAAGCCAGAGATGACCTGACTCATAATGTCCTATAAGAGTTGGGTGTCCTACCCTTAGTCTCCCAAGTTGAACAAGCCATCCTCAGTGGAGCAGGTGGGGAAAGAACTTTGAAGTAACAGGGTTAAGAATATATAGTTGGGTGATATTTCGCCCCAAAGTAACTAGAGAATGAGCCAAGCTGGAATTAGTGGCATTAACAGATTCTTCCAGACAGACCCTGGCTTCTTGGCAAGGCTGCTCCGTCCATTAAGAGGAAGCCGAGAAGAATGTGTCTCCATAGTCAGGTCTACTATGGCCCATTTTGCCTTGCTGAGCATTGTGCTCTCTGACTCTTGTATGCCAAGATTTTGGAAGCCTTTCTATATGGAAAAACATGGTGACCAAGCTTGGACACACACACACACATACACACACACACACACATACATGAATAAACATGTGCATTTACTCTTAACTAGCAGACACACTAATGATAGGTTTTTTAAGAGTTTCCTTGATGTGCTAATTGTGTTACACAAACAAATGTTTATCACCTGTACTAAAATAGATTTTTATATTAAAACTGTATTCTGTTTTCTGTAGATATTTCTAGACATTCAGAGTCTGTTCTTCTTTCAGCAGGTCTGCCCGTTGCTAGTTGTGCCGGGCCAGAGCCACAGCAGCCCGCTTCCGACAGAGCCGCCCCAGAAGCGGCAATGGAAGATACCCCTCCGGCCGGTGCTGGCCCCACTTTGGATCTGAACAACCCAGACAGATACTGTGAGCTCTGCTGTGCCTTCTTTAATAGCCCGTTCATGGCCCAGCAGCACTATGTGGGCAAGAAGCACAAGCGGAGCGAGACTCGGAAGAAGATCCTGGAAGAGATTGGGCAGAAGACCCTTCCTGCCGAGTCTACGAGCAGTGGTGAGTAGCAGGCTCTCCTCAGAGCTGGGCTGCAGCAAATGCACGCCCTTCTGCCCCTCCAGTAGTCTGAAGTTCTGCACAGAGAACAATGAGGTAGTGCACTGGAAAAGGCATCGTGTTTGGAGCCAGAGGTCCTGGGTTCACATCTAGCTTCTGGGGCACCTGGGGCAAGGCATTTATTTCTCTGGGGCTTGAGCATCCTCACTTGTAAAAGGAGAGGGATGGAGACTTTGAAGGTGCCTCTCAACTCTAAATCCCTGACCCTACTCTATGTCCACCACTATGTCCAGGCTTTGGGAGACCAAGGGTAGCTTCTGCCCTCAGGAAACTTGTCGACTGATTATATAGGTCAATTTACAGAAAGGATAATGTGGAGCAAGTGATCACTTGCCAGGTTGGCTTAAAATGTCAAAGGGATTCAGAGAAATGAACACTCTTGATAAGGGGCTGTGGATCTTGGGAACAAAGGCACTAAGGCAAAAGGCCAGAGACAGGAAGAAAGGACTTGTTTTCTCTTCTTACCACCAGTTCTTTTACTCGGCCTGCTCAGTCCTAACAATCATCCAGTGGATCTTCCCTTCCATATTCTTATTCTTATTCACCTTCCCCTCTGGCATTCAGTCAACCAAAATATGTTTGTTGAATACCTCCTGTCTTCCAGGGAGGTGCTTTAGCTAAATGCTAAAGCGGTGGAGTTTTGTAAGTTAAAGTAGAAATTTGGAGATATCACAGAATTTGAGAGTTTTAAAGGGAATTTGTTGACGGCTAGTCCAGCCCATACCTGAAAAGGAGCCCTCCCTGCAGCGTGGTCCACGAGGGCTTATACAGTTTTCTGCTTAAAGATCTCCACTGAAGGGGAGGCCCTGGCCTCATGGAGGCCGCTCATCTCATCCCTGGTTTAGTAGGAAGTTCTTCCTCATGTCAAGTCTAAATTTTCAAGTCTAAATGAGCAGTTTCTACCCATTGTTCTAGGGCCAATTTCCTCCATCTCCCTTTCACATGATGGTCTTTCAGATAATTCTTCTTTTCTCCAAGATACACATGCCCAATTCGCTTAGTCCCTCTTCATTTGGCATGAGCTCAAGACCTTTCCCCATCCCCCCTTTGCCCTCTGAATCCTCTCCAGCTTATCTGTATCTTTTCTAATCCCTGGCTCCAGAAGCAGACACAGTACAACAGGTATGCTCTGACAAGGTAGATGTAGTGGGATGATCACCACCTTCTTTAAAGCATGACTCTCTTGGGCAGCCTAAGACCACCTTAGCTTTGGGAGCTATCATACAGCATGCTGCACTCATCTTACCTTTGCTCTATATGAAAGCCCAGATCTTCTTTTTCACATTAACTACCACCTGTTTCTCCCCCATCTTACTCCCGGGACATTGTCAAGTGTATGAGTTTACATTTATCTGTATTCAGTTTCACCTTAGGAGATTCTACCCGATGGTCTGTTCCTTTAGGATATTTTTGTATGCTATTGCTGTTGTTTGTTATGTTAGTTATCCCTCCCAACTTTTGTGTCATCTGCAGATTTAATAAGCATAAAATTTATGCCTTTAATCCAAGTCACTGATAAAAATGTTGAAGAACATATCTCTGGAGCACTTCATCAAAAACTTCTGACACATTGAACTGTCACCAAACCACTACCATCTTTGACCATTTATCCAGTTCCATATCTATTTAACTGAACTAAGCCACATGTCTCCCAGGAACTGAAGCTCGCTCTCTTTTGTTGACACAAACTGTTCTTTTACCTTTTTTTAAAAAAATTGCCAGTCACCATTCCTGTGATATTCCTCCCCTATTCTCCATGATCTAGACTTGACAACCATGTTCTCAAGTTCTTTCCATTTCAGAAATGGGATTCATCTGGACTAGATGCTCACATTCATCAAGGACAGCCCCTGCTTCCTTATTATCTATCTAGGTACTTTATTTCAATGCAGATACACATTGGTGGTCTGAGTTCAAATAAGTGGGTTTTTTGTTCCTTCCTGTAAAATGTGGGAACTCTAACAGTTGAATTTCTTGCCAGATCTTCTTCAAATCCTCTACCGTGTTTTAGTTTCACATAAAGCGGTCCTCCAACAAGGTAAATACAAATGCAGATCTGCTGACCATATGGCTGCTCTTCTGCGTTACAGTCTTGCCTAAGGTGCCCCAAATCTCAGGTTGCACAGTTGAGTCTCACTCGATCTGAAATTGTAAAACTCAGTAAGCTGGACTAGGCTGGAGGTCTGAACTGAAGGGAACAGTTCTTCTTTCTGAGGTCTTCATTCACCTGCTTTAGAAGGACAGGATAGCCCATGTCTGTTAGAATAAAGCTGTTGATCAAGTTCCTTAAACTATCAGTTTGCTTCTGAAGAGGTCAATATTGACATATAGACTATGAATGTGTTCTGAAACACTGAAGCACCACAAAGACAAGACTCAAAGAATGAAATAGTAGTATATTTTTCATTGTGTTTTAAAGCCTATTTTGAAATTTTCTTCTATACAAGCACACAATAAATCTCCTTCCCCAAAATTTGCCAGCATATTGAAGACATTTTAAAATATGCAAAATGCCTTGAATTTTGCAAACTGCCCCCCTACAGATAGCCATCATAAGCATGATTTTAACTAATTGGTTTTTGCTCAACTTGGAATTCAAATTGAATTTTGAAAAGTGTAATTCAAGTATTCCAATAATACCAGCAGCCTCATTCAAACATATACTAATTAATCCAAGCAGCTACTGTACTCCAGCCTTACCGAAATGATGCTGTAGGGACAATCTTTTAAATTAAATCCAAACAAATGGTCTTTTTGTTTTGCTTGGGCTGAGCTACCCCAAACACTAAGCAGCCCACACTATCTACATTTGTTTATTCCTAGTGAGAATATTTGCAAATCACCAAGGTACTTCCAGCAGTCCCGCAGGGACAGGTAGATTCACCCAAAAGCTCTAAAACTCAACCCAGAGTAAGCCAAAATACAGGACTCAGTCTTTTGGGGATTAGGAACATTTGAACCATGTTTATAGCCCAATTAAATGGAGCCCTTAACGAGCAGTATAAACTAGAATAGGAAATTCAAGTATTTTTTTTCATTCATATTCTAATAAAAATGCTCTCAAAGGAACTCCAAAAACTATGTTCACAGTAATTTGTCCTTCAAATTTCTGATTGATGAAATTTAGTCTGTCAAGTAAAACAACTTTTTTCTTTACCTTTTCCTGGGAATCTCTGAAATACCATCTAATAATACCAGACTATTTTAATTATTAGTTTATTAAAGAATTCAGACTTTAGATAGCCTACTCCTTCGAGCTAACAAGTAACATTTGGTAGGTAATCTGTGGTGAGAGCATTTCTCAGACAGAAAAAGGTTTTCATTTTGTCCTTTTTGAACAGTAAGTGCTAGAGTGACTTGTCCTGAAAACCCAAAGAACTAATTTCCCACCCAATCCCACCCAAAAGTTGTGTATTCTGGGAAAAGGAACAGATGCAGTGAAACTCTTACCACCTGCTTTTGCCAACTTGGGTAGTGGTTATGGGTATATCAGCATGTTCAACACCACAAAAGCAGGTTCTTCCTGCCCCAACTTTGTTGCAATAAAGTTCCTATTCAACCCCTCTTTCACTCTCATCAGGACCTAGTTAAGCTATTATGTAATGTCAGTTAGCATTAAATAAATCTTAAATAGGGAGAAGGTTGGGAAGGGGGTGAAAGGTAGAGGAAGGAACAATGGAAGCATGATTTCCTCCCCAGAAAAATGTTGTCTTTTCCAGAAATATCTGTTTTCCCATTCAGCTCACAGAGTTAAAAATGGAAATATTCTGTCTTCAAGCCTGATTCTGGAGTTATCCCAGGCCAGTTGCCCAGCTCATTGTTGTAATTGGGCTCCACAATACCTGTCCTGTCACTTGTCCTGCCTTTTTCTTATCTATCCCAGACTGAGCCTTGTAATGTTCTCTTTTCTAAAGTATAATATTCTCTGGGAGCAGGTTTCTTGGAAGCTTCTGGAGGTAACCTTAGTTTCAGTTCTGTTCAATAATCACCCCGAATGCAGCCAGGAGTTAAAGTCCAGATCCTTTACTGTCTCTTTCCAAATCTTAATCTTATCTCCTTCACTTGGGACTTGGCTAGTTTTCTGGAGGCCTTCCGGATCTTGGTTTCTGTTCTTCTGCCACCACTTCTCTGTCTTCCTTCTTTCTGCCCGACTTGTGAATCTTCTTGACTGAATCCTGGCTCTGAATCTCCCATAGTCCCCAGCCAGCACAAAAGTGGAAGTTGGAATGAATCTGACTCTGCCTCCGAGAGAGTGGGTTTATGGGCTTCTGACTTGTGAATCTCCCAAAGTCCATCCTAGTTGAGGCTTCCAGCCTATATATTTTCTCCAAAGGTGTGAACTCCAATGTGGGAACCAATGTGTGAACTCCTTTAAAGGTGTGAACTCCTTTAAAGGTGTGAGCTAAGGACATAGGCATTAGCACCTTGTTTCAAGTTCTGGCCCATAACAGAGCCTGAGTATTATGAGATTCACACCCTAGAGAAGTCAGCAAGGTCTTCATACATTTGAGCTTTACAGGTTTTTGAAATTAAATAATTTCACATGGAGGTGGTAAGCCTGTCTACCCATTATATATAGAATGGAGACCTCCCTCTACCCACTTCAGTGTTCACTTCCAGCAAGGATAATTCCCTTTGGCAATTGGAGAAAAGCAGAAACTGCAGGAAAACCTCAGTAAAAAACAAAAAGATACCCTGAAGGAAAGCTGCTCAAAGAAGGTAAAAGAGTTCTTCTATACAAGCCCTTCTCCATATTTTAAGCATTTTATGGTTTGGTGGACCCCCCTTAGTCAATTAGATGAAAGCTGAATCACATCAGGCCGGGGACTGGTCAGCCAGAGCCACAGACAGTGTACCTTTCAAAAACAAGATTAGGAAGGAAATTGAGAACCCCCTAGTATTTAATAGTGGGGGCAATGATGTCTTCATGGCAGAGCCTTGGGAAGCCGGGTCCCTTGTGTGTTCCACACCTGCATTGTGGCTGGTCATGCCCCAGATGGGCCGAGGGCTGGCCTCTGCCCACAAAGGCTGATCACTGGGAGGGCACTGCCATCTCTTCTCAGGCAGAGCCTCACATCTGTGGTTTCTGCACTGGCTGACAGCATTCTGCCCAAGAAAGCTTTTGTCACCCCAGCTTGAGATGGGCTAGCTGACTTCAGCCCAGCCACCTTGATGACCATAAAAAGGACAGGTCTGTTTGTAACATCAGGCTGGGTCTTTCTGCATTTGATGAGAAGATAAGGGAACCTGTGGGCCCTCTGCTGATGGTTCTTAAAATGTAGGCCTTCCATTAGCTTCTCTGGACCCAAAGAATCAGCATAACTGTCTTCCATGTCTGCAGACCCAAGTGCTCTCTCAAAGCTGTGATAGGGAACCAGAAATGGCACCCACCAGAAGGCTGCAACTCAAAGAAGCGGAATCAAACTCGGAGCCCAGCGGCACTGCCAGCTCCCAGTTGTGGTCGCCTCTGACTGCGGCTCCACTGAGCTGGGGAATCAGTTCCCTATTAGCCATTAGTCTTCTCTCCAGAGATGAAGTCCAGAAGCATGACAGTGTAGAAGGGCCCTGCTAGGAGATCTCTAAGGAGTTTTAGAATGAAGACTTCAAGTTTAGTGAGACAGCTTTTCACTGGGTCTGCTGTTAGGATGCCCTGTGGAGGAAGGAGTTTTTAGGAGCCCTGGCCCAGGTCTCAGAGTGTATCAGCATAACTTCCTCAGAACCCAAAGATCTAGGGAGAAATCAGGTACAAAATGTGGTTGCTAATACCACTTCAGAACCTAGATTCTCTCTGCCACCCAGTGCTTCCCCTTCCTTTCTTTCTCCTTATTGAATGAACATTTCTATCTTCTTTTCTTTCTCAATCTTTCCCCCTCCTACTCATCCCTCTCTTTTCCCCTTTTTCTTTCTTCTCTATCTTTTTGAAGTGGCCATACTAGAGAAATATATAAAATGTATTTGTGCTTTTTTGTTGTATATGGTCTCACTAGGTCTCTTTTCTCTTAACTACAATTCCTTCCTAACATTTCTACTTGAATGCCTTGTTATTATCACACATGCAGCATTTCCAAAACTAAAAACCTCTCAGTCTGTTGTTGGAGCTGCCATTGTTATATTTACTCAGGCTGGAAACCCTAGGAGGATCTTTGATGAACTCTCTTCACTTTCCCCATCTGATAAGGTTCTTCCCTAGAGACGCTTCTTCTCTGTTCTGTTCTCTATTTCTCAGGGCCACAACCCTAATTTATTCTAACATCTAAAACTGTCTACAGGTGAACTTTCTGATTTCAGTTGATTCATCTGTCCAATATACACTCACACATTAAAAGGTGTCCACTTTGTGCAAAGATAGACTGTGCTAGACACGCAAACAGGACCAAAAGTGAGAAGAGGCCCTGCCCCTGAGGAGCTCACCCTCTAATGTGAAATAGGCCCTGTTTGAAGTAAGGCCGAGGTAATTTGGGGAGGGAAGAAGCCAGTTGGGGAAGTGATGTGAGGCCATGTAAGAGAGGCCCTTCTTGAAGGAGTTGGCAACTGAGGATTCTGAGAAGTAGAGTCAGGAGGACGCTCTTAAGCATGGAGCCATGCTGGTGTGAATGCACCAAGACAGGAAATATGTTAGTCCAGTGTGGCTGGAAGGGAAGATGTTGGTTCCATACTGTGAGGAAAAGAAGAGAATCAAAGAACGTTTGAGTGAGTGATCAAAGCTGATGATCCAGGCTGTTACTTATCCCTTGTTCTCAAAGAGGATTGGCTCTCATGGTCCCTCCCTTTGGCATCAGTGGAGAGAAGTATTTTTTCTGCCACAGGAAGAGATCTTTGGGGGAAAGGGGAGAAAACAGAAATGGATATTAGGGAATTGAAACCTAGGAGATGGATGGAGAGAATCAGAAAACGGTCAGCTGCCCTTTGTGAGTGCAAATCACAAGGCCTAAATGAATTATATATCAGTTTCTGATAGAATAAGGAAGTATGGTTGGGACAATTAGAGCCACTTAGAGCTGCCCAAAAGTAGAATGGATTTCCTCAGCTATCAGTGAGCTCCCACTCACTTTAAGAGAAGGCAAAATGGTCCCTTGCCTCAAGGGGATGTCATGGAGGGAATTTGAGTTCAGGTACAAGTTGGACTAGCTGGCTTCTGAGATTGCATCCAGCTCTGAGATAGGATGATTCATTGAATAGTGCTATCTATTTGTTTCTTTTAGAAATTATTTTTTAAAAGATTTTTTTGTTACTCTGAGAAAGACCACTGTTATTTTTTGTGAGTTAGTGTCCTTTGATGGTGTGAGTCTGGATGCAGTTATTAAGACCTTATCATGCTAAGGCACTGTGCTAAATACTGAATTACAAAAAAAAAAAAAAAAAAAAAGGCAAAAACTGGCCCTACTGTCAAAGAGCTCCCAGTCTAATCAAGATGACAACATGCAAACAACTTGTATGTACAAGATATGTCCAGGGTCAACAGAGAGTAATCTTAAAGGGAATTCACTAACATTGCCAAGTTAACAGGCACACCTGTTATTAAGTTCTGCGGTTAGCAAAAAATGACCAAAAAAGATTGCATACTAAAAAGAGTACTAGATAGAAGTAATAGAGGAGCAGAAAGGATACTGGACTCGAAAGATCAGAGATCTTCTCTACATTTCTGCCCTCCAGGCCACAACCTCCTTCTTAATGCCCAGCCCTGCTGCTCTTCCTCCCATCTAGAATCAAGTCCAAACACATTAGCGTGGAACCATCCAAATGCTGCCTTGCTCCTGCTGGCAGCCCACCTAGACTGGTTCATTTCCTGTTACTGTACTGTTGAGACTTTAAATTTCCTATATTGTTAGCTTCACCTGGATCCTGTCCTCTTTCCTTCCATTGGTCCAGAAGGCCAGATTCCAGGACTCTCCTTGCTGGTGTATCCTCCATTCCATCACCCTAGGCCAATGCTGCCCAGAAGGCAGTGGTTCAGCAGTGATTTTATCCCTGGGCTCTCCTCAAGAGAAGCCACCTGGGCAAACATTCACAGCCCAGTGCTACTTGAGGATGTATCAACATGGCCCTAATGATTTCCATTCCTTGGGCCTAGGATAGCTCACTCTTGTGCCTATCTCTGACTTGCTCATGAAGAGAAGGTGGCAAAGGGTGGCCCAGAGCTCTCCCCTAGGGATGTGTGCATGAGAACAGGTAGCCTCATATGCCTCCGTAGTTTCTGGGGAGACAAATCCTGCCTCTATCTCCCCATCCTGTGGCTTTCTCAGGGTTTGTCCTCCCCCAACAGGCAGTAGGAAAAAAGTCTGAAAGAAAGCTATGGAAGGCTATCAGTTTGCTTTTATACCCACCACAGGGCTTCTTACCAACAGTCCAAGCCAGCCATTATATTTTGGGACAGTTCTGCCCCTTGGCGCTTTTTGATACCCAAAATTAGAATTAGAATCCAGCCTCTGACAGGGAGTTGTCAACAAATTGGATAGAATACCAACCAAAGGATGGGGCTGGGGTCAGGAAGACTAGAGCATCAAATCACCTTCCCTCTGTCTGACTCAGTTTCTCACCTATAAAATGGGGATGATAATAGTCCCGGGGTTGTGGTGAAAATCAAGATCATATTTGTAAAGTGCTTAGCAAGGTGCCTGGCACATAGTGGGTGCTCAATAAAGGTTTGAATTCCCTTCCTTTCTCCCATACTAAGTAGCAGCTTCGACCAAATAATTCATCTTGGGGCAACTCTAGTCATTGAGACTTTGTCCTTTCCAAAAGGTCAGGGGGTAAGATCACAGTCTCTTACAAATTACTACTGAAATACGTGACTAGTTGATTAGGGCTAGGATCATTAGGTTCTAGCTGGGCTTCTCTTCCCCCATTAAAAAGGTTTTGCTTCTTGTGAGTCAACAAATATGATCGAACACTTCCTTGTTCCTCTTGTTCTTCAAGTATTATACACAATGAAATCTTGTTAAAACCCACTGGAAAATTGTAGTACTTTGTGGACCTTAGAAACTATGTGATCCCTTATTTTACAGGTAAGGTGGCTGAGGAAGAAACGTGTGGGATTAAATCCCCTCATCTTGACTTGAGTACATAGGCCTAAAGTTCTTTCTCCCAGGAAAAATTGAAGAAAAGTGGGGATCCAAGGACCCCTGAATGCATAACAATTATGCATTAAGTATTTTTAAAGCTTTTGGGGAATGTTTCAAGTTCTTGTTTGGTGATGGTGAGAGCTGGGAAATAAAGCATGAGGAAAAAAGGACAAGCTAAAAAGGTGATTATTTTAGAGAGGAAATAAATAAAGGAGATGATAGCTCAGGGGAAAAGTCAACAGAAATCAGGGTTCTCATTTGATTTCAGACTGCTCTACAGTCTAAGCTGGCCCTGGCAAAGCAATAGGGGGCAGAGGCTACTGATGAACCAACTTTCCCTGCTCAAGCTGCCAACTGCTCATCCTTGAATTCCTTTCTTACTCTTGTCGCCATGATCATTCATCATCATCAACTTCGGGAGGTTCTCAGGAACCTGAAAGCAGGTTTTGTCCTGAGCTTGGGGGACATTCAGGAGATGACCTCAAGCTCAAGCATATCCATCACCCACAAGCTGGACCTGAGAGGACAACATTTCTACTGATTTCAGCCATTGGAAAGAAGTGCCAAGGGCTTAGGAAAGGATAACAGTAAAACATTAGAGAAAGGAAAAATAGTTGTGAGACCTTTGGGGACAGAGCTGGCTGGTCTCTGGGAGCAACTTTAAGCAGCCTGGCTCATGGTGGTGGTCCCTGATAATGGTATCAGATAAGTGTGTTTCTTTTTATGTCTCTGCATACTGACATTAACCTGAATTCTATGTTCTTTCAGCACTTGGTGTGGGTAACTACATATGTCCCATTTGTAGTATCACCCTTACATCTATAGAAATGTACCAGTCCCACATGCAAGGAAATAAACATCAGATTAAGTAAGTAATTTTGTGAAAATGCTCCTATGATGCGGGTGATTAGGGCCTCTGTCCATTAGTGTTTGCCTACAGAGATTCCTTCTACCCAAGCAGAGCCTAGACCCCTTATGGTACTTGTCCTAGCTTCCCTACATTCCAATGTCCTCTAGAATAAAGCTTCCAGAACCTCCTAGTCTGGGCTGGGAAGCTGGGCCAGCTGCAAGGGCCACCACAAAGACCATTGCTAACAGACATTCTCTCGGAGCCATCAGAACCCAAACGATGACCAAG
This sequence comes from Sminthopsis crassicaudata, assembly GCF_048593235.1. Classification (NCBI taxonomy): domain Eukaryota; kingdom Metazoa; phylum Chordata; class Mammalia; order Dasyuromorphia; family Dasyuridae; genus Sminthopsis; species Sminthopsis crassicaudata. The sequence goes on along the minus strand of NC_133618.1, from coordinate 34,301,019 downwards.
TCAGTGTTGGCTTGGGACCTGTTGTTAGCCAGTTAATGAGAGCAGAGTGAATTGATCTTAAGGCAGGTCCTTAAGAAAGGAATCTAACCAGTAAAACCTAAGATATCTTATATAAGAGTTCAGTGATCAAAATTTTATATTCCTTTGGGCAAAGCACCCACAGGTAAGGGTATGAACCCTGTGTGGACAGAGGGAGAGGAAGGCAAGGCAGGGCCGGGCAGGACAGAACAGGGCAGGGTAAGAAAAGTCGTCATTCATATTTCTTAGAAAACTTGTCAGTGCTGCATCCCCTTTCCCTGCCTTTATCTCCCTCTAGTCCCAACTCCTTGACAGAGTGAGAACAAGATTGAGAATACTATCAGATGCTTTTGTTTTCACCTAATTCAAAAAAGGGGAAATAAATTAAAACCCAAGGAGAATTAGAATGCCATTCCATCTCATGCCATCTGTATTTTTATATGCCCTTCAGATGTATATAACTTCAGTCAGTGCATACATGTGCTTTAAACTGCATAATTAACTCGTATTGGTAAGGTGATCCAAGACTGATAGACTCAGAATCCAAAAAGATCTCAACAGCCGGAATGATGGAGAGAATCTAAACAAAATAGGAAAGGGGAGTGATAAACAGGCATTTTGTAGGAAGATGTGGGGGACTTAGTGGCTCAGGCTAAGAAAGAGAATACCAGAGGGGGCACATGGAGTCCTTGCCCTGTTCTCTGTTCTGGGAAGGCTCTACCTGGTGCATGATGTCTACCTCTAAGCACATTTTAGAATTGATGGAGCACCATTTTATCCAAATTAAAATGTTCTCGATGATAAGGGGACTTGATGCCATATAATAAGAAAGTCAGGGAAGTTCATCTTCAGAAGAAGAGACTTAGGGGGACCATGAGGCCATGTTCAAACATTTGTAAGATTGTTGGAATGGGATAATAGTCTACTTGGTCCTCAGGGGAGAACAGAGGAAGTGAATATCCCCTGGGGGATGGCTGGATTCTGGATAAAGGGAGCAAAAGGGACCAGGGCTGCCTTGTCTCTGGACATGTTCTGCCAAAGGCAAATTGCTGGGAAATTTTAGAGGAGGTGGGTACTTCAGATTGGATTAGATGGCCCCGAGTTCCTTTACTGTGATTTTAGAAGTACACACGTTACTTTTACTTAATTCAGTAACCTAAGATTTTCAAAAATTACTTGCCCCTAGCCCCACAGTATGTCCCTATAGGAACTAGCAAGACCCTTTTCTCAGACCTGTCTCCAGAGGGCCAAGAACCAAGTACTTTCTCAGTCTCGTTTGACAGTGATCTGAGCCATCAGGCCTTCTCTCTGTGGGCCAGAACCGGCCCCAGTTGTGCCTGCTGAGCAGAGAGTGGGGAAAAGAGCCCAAGGCAAGGGCACCAGGGCCTGATTTGTGAGTGACCTGGAAAGCCCGGAGGCATCTTCTGGAAGGGGGATCACACCTGTTTTCTGAATCTCATGTTTCAGTTGAGGAACACAGGATTTAGAGCTGGGAGGGAACTTGAAAAGCATAGACCAATCTTCTCTTTTTACAAATCAGGAAACTGAGGGAGGAAAGGGAATTGCCGTGCCCAGGGCCACCCAGTAACTAGCAAAGCTGGGATTCCAATCCAGGTCCTTTGGCTTCAAGTCCAGCTGTGTCCCTCTGGCTCTACTGCTTCCTTGAGTCTAGTGAACTTTTGAAAGGACACAACTTTTTGGTTGTAAACAAAGCGGCTCAGTAACAAAAACCCTCTTCCCCTTCTTTCCCTCAGAGAATCTCTGGTTGTCAACCTAATGAAGAACTCAAAGAGAACCTTTCACTCTTTCCAAGATGAGCTGGCTGACTACATCCAGGTGCAGAAAGCCCGAGGGCTGGAGCCCAAGACTTACTTCAGGAAGATGGCGGAGGATCACTTTGAGATGCACAAGTACAAGGAGGAGCAGGACGCCAGGCCCCAGAGCGCACTGGTGGCCTTTGAACAGAGACTCCCACCCGAGACCTTCCAGGCCTGCCCTGGAGCCTACGCCCTCACGCGCACAGTGGAGAACACCCTTTCTCATTGGTCACCCGTCCACGACAGCCGGCTCCGACTAGAATCTTTTGGCCATGGCCAGCCCAGCAAGGAAGAGTTCTCAGAAAAATTCACAGCCTTGGGGCCCACTCAGCAGGACGATAACTCAGGGCCGTCCAGCATCTCCTCGGACAACAGCATCAATTCCTATCAAGCAGGTCATAAACCCAAAGGGACTCATCGGAGGAAGAGGCATTTAAGGGAAGATGAAGAAGACCGGCCAAACGAGGAAGAGAAGAGGAAGAAAAATGTGGAGGACAAGGACTCAGGCAAAGACCACAAGGCTGTCCGGAGGAGGAAGGCAGAAGCAGATGGCACCAGCATAGGGAAGCCGAAGCATAGGAAAGAGAAAAGGAATCGGGAAATAGCTGCTGACAAAGAAGACCGGAGACACCGGAAGGAGAAGAAGGAGCCTCTGCCCAGGAGGACAGAGGAGGAGATGCTGTGGGACGAGTCCATCCTGGGCTTCTGAGGCCACTGCTCTGACGTCAGATGCCAGATGCTAGTGGCCTCTGGATGCCCAGCCATCACAAGGCCATCTGAAGGTGTTCGGCCTGTTCTCCAGCACTTTAAAATGAGGAGAAATGACTTCTCTTAACGTTTTCTAAAAATGATTTCATGAAAATGCCTTGTTTTTTTCCAGGTAATGCTGCTTCATTTTGTACGGAAGACTACTTTTCTTCTTTCTCTTCTTTGAGTTATCCTTTATTTCAAATGACCTTTCTGAATGTCTTTTTTGATTAGGTTCCTGTTGGTTTGGGTTAAGATTTGGTGTTTTGTTTTTGCTTTGTTGTTTGCTTTTTTTTTTTTTTTTTAAGAGAATATACAAAAACAGTGTAGAATTATTTTTCCCCATGTTTAGACTTAATTTACAGTGTGTTTTCCAGGTCTGGAAGTATAAAATGACATAGGCTAAAGTCAGATATACATAGTTTAAAATGTTCTCAAGTAAATAATACTAATCAGAATTCATTTTACATTCAGGAAGTGTTCATATTAAAAATATTCTAATTTTACATGCTGTTCTATATAAATTGTGTTCCCTTTATAATATAGTTGTATCTTTCATTGAACGATTTGTACTTGGTACTTCATACCTCTGTTATGTGGCCACAAGGGCTGCTGCTGACCACGGCTGGTAAGGAAGAGGTGCCTGAGCTGGGAATCATTGATTGATTAGAGGACTCTTGCTTAAGGAATTGCTTTCTACCTCAGGAAGTATGGAAATTCTCCCACCCAAAGTCATTCCTCTTGCTGCGTGGAACATAGATCAGATTGTCCAGGCACCTCGGGCTGCCCTCACCAGCAGTCTGACCCAATGGAGACGGAGGGGAGGGAGCTACTGACTCTTTACCAAGAGCGTGGTGTAGCTTCCATATCGTACCTAGGTCCTGCTCAATCCCTGGATAAATAAACAAAGCCCAGGTATGAAAGGCACATTGGAGTGTGTGCAACATTCTTTGTTTTGTTTTGTTTTGTTTTAATGTTGAATAGAGAATCACAAAATTTAGAGATAGAAAAGACTTCTGATCATTTGACCCAGCGGTTCTCAGGGCCCTCTTACACTCTTTAAAAGAAAATGGAGACCCCCCCCCAAAGAGCATTTCTTTATGTAGGTTATGGCTATTGAGAGGCCTTATTTGAAATTAAGACATTTTAGAATTATTATGAAAATATGTTCACCTCGAGAAACTTCCCAAAAGGAGCTCAGAAAACCCTGTTTTGAAAACTAATGATGGGGGCAGCTAGGTGGCGCAGTGGATAGAGCACCAGCTTTGAATTCAGGAGGATTCAAGTTCAAATCTGGTCTCAGTCACTTAACACTTCCTAGCTGTGTGACCCTGGGCAAGTCACTTACCCCAGCCTCAGGGGGGAAAAAAAAAAAAAAAAAGAAAAGAAAAAAAGAAAAAGAAAATAGGTAGAAAACTAATGATGGAACTTCATATCATTTCACAGAGGAGTGAAATGGTCCATAGAAACTAAGTCACTTGCCTAAAGTTTCCCACCAAGTTAGTGGGAGGATCAGGACTGTGGCCAGATCTCCTGGTTCCCATTCCTCCTACCCTTCCCACTAATCTGTCACACTGAGCTAATCATACCAGACCAGCCATTGCTTTCCCCAGTTTAGTTACTCTTCATCCTAGAAAAACTCACTGGCCGACCAGATTTTCATCTCTTCTTGACCAGATTTTAGCCCTTCATGCTGACTCTGTCTCCTGATTTTTCAGTGTTCTAACTAAAGCAAGCCCCTCAGTGTTCTAGGACTATCTGTTGTGTCTTGTACCATTTCCTGTTATATTCTCTTTGAAATTAATTGAAAACATTCCTGGCCATGAAAATGTGTTTGAACAGCAATAGTTTCTCCTGGCTCACTTTTCCCCATCCTTTGAAAATCGAGTACCATTCAAAGAGTGCCTTGTATGTGATCACAAACCCTGCCGACCACAGGGCAGGGAGGAAACACGGATGTGGATAAGACACGGGTCTCTGCCCTGATGAGGCTCACAATTCGGAATGGCAGGAGTATCAAGCATGACATAAAAATACAGGCAAATCTACTATAATTCCACACAGGCATTCCTAAAAAATCACCACTACTGCAAAATCACACAACAAAAACTACAGTCCTTATGGGCACAGCACACAAAAACTTTCAGTATCACATTTTTTCTAAAAAGTGTCGACCACACCAGACCCGGCCTCTCACCTGTGAATGGTCAGAGCCAAATAAAGAGACTAGAGAAGGAAGTCAGGGATCAAGCAGGTTTAATTTTAGAGTGAGATTGGCATTTCTTGGGACAATGGAGGCATTCTTGGGTCCCATGGGAACAGTCTCTTAAGTTCTTGCTGGATTCCGGCCACATTAAGCCTATGACCATTCAGCGAGGTGTGTGTAGAACCAGTTAGCATGGTGAGAACAGGAGTGCAGTACCTGGTTTGGCTCATAATAAATTGTATAGTATATAACAATAAATTTTATATATACATATATATGTTATATATAAATTAATAAATGTAGTGTGAGCATTAATCAAGGAACATCTGGTGCTAGTCAAAGCAATTCACATTGCCAAAGGATGAGATTATCCATAGCACAAAGGATTGTTTTTATGCCAACCTCAGGGTACAGCCTGCTTGCTGGTTCTTAGCTCTGGGAAACGGTGTCTTCAAGCATCTTGACAGTAGAAACCTACATTAAAAAGGATAGCATCGTTTTAAACATGTTCAATGGTTAAGAACATAGATGTTACAGTAACTAGTGGTGATGATTGGGGCCTTGGGCTCTCTCCTATTGACTTGAAGAGACACCATGGTAGGGAGGGAGCCCAGGAGAGTGTGTGGGTTCCCTACTACATCAGAAGATAAGATACCATGTTTGGAGTATTGAATGGGTGTAGGGGTTTTTTTTGTTTGTTTTTTTAATATACCTAGAAATGTTCACAAATGCAAAAGAATGGCAAACTTTTAGGATAAAATAAAAAGGATAAAATCCTTTTAGGATATCACAGTGAAGAGAAGTAGCTGATAGTTGTGTGTGTCTTGTATATGGCTAAGTTCAGATGGGTAAAATTTTCAAGTATGAAATCATGCATAAGCAAACACAAAACCTGCATTATGCTCAAATTATTCTCTAATATAGCCATCTAGTTGGTACAAATTAGAATTTTCAAAACTATAGTAATGATAGAATTTAACCGTATGCAAAAAAATGCATGAGAGATGAAAAAACTGCTTTATGAGGTCCATGGAGGAAGATAACCCACCTCCATGATGAATTGGGGATATCAGCCCCAGCTTTGAACATTTGGAGTGGTTTTTGAGAAGTGGATGGGGAGGAATTCAGCATGGGAAGTGTGAGGCAGGAAGACATTCCAGGTATAGGAAACTTGCTAAAAACATAAAGGATCCATTTAAAGATAACCAGCAGCAATTTTTGGGAAGAAAACAGTTTGATTAGAAAGGTATCATGGTTTTATATGGATGAGGGCTTTGATCTCCAATAGTAATATCTAATTTTTTACATTTGTTAATCCATTTATTCCCAAGATGACTGACTTTGAGCTACAGGCCTTGGTGGGTCCTTGGGACTTTCTTGCTGGATTCCAGCCACAGCCACCATCCTCATAAGTGAAATGGAACTCTGCAAATACCTGGAATACTAAATATAAGTAATTGTTCTTCTGAATCCTGGTTTCAGAAACTCTTCTCTCTGGCCCCACTAACTGGCTTCAGTTCAGGTGGCTCACCTTTCCTCCAAAGTGTCAATAAATCCAATTTTTCTTGTCCTGCCTTCTCAAGCCCGATAGCCATTTCAATCTAGTCTGACTCTTTGTGGCCCTTCTTAGGGGTTTTCCTAGCAAGGTTACTGGAGTATCATCTTACAGATGAGAGTAATTTGCCCAGTGTTACTCAGCTAGTATCAGAGGCCAGATTTGAAATCAGAGGATGTTTTCCTGACTCCAGGCCCAACATTATGGCACTATCTAGTTGATTGATCAATGCTTTGGGGGCTAATTAGTCTGGCTCAGTTTATCTCATTAATCTATTTAGTAGCCAGAGCAACTTAAAATAGAGCAGAGATCCACCCACCCCCCATAGGAATGAGAGGCAAGAAATGGCAAGCTGCAAACTTTCCATAATGCTGCAGATTGAGGAAAGGAAAAGGGAAGCAGTTGTGGTTCCTTAACTAAACAGGTAGCAAAGAGCCCTAGGCTTGAATCTGACCACCAAGTCCTGTTCCTGTTTAGCTCTATAATCCAGCCTCAGTCACCCCCAGTTTCCTCATCTATGTAAGAAAGATATAATACACTTTTTCAAATGCTTGTCAAGAGGTATATAGAAATGTGACCTATTACCCCAGAATGCAACAGGACAATTGAATAAGGCGAGGTGGTACCTTACATTTTAGGCTTTGAGGCCCTGGATGCCATCCAGTGTTTCTCCATCATTTAGTTAGTGCTCATCCAACCTGATTCATCTATTTCTTCATATGCCACTGAAATCAATCTCAGAATAGTGCTCCCTCCAAGACACAGTGGGCCTTGGCCAAGTTTATTTTGGGTAGCAACCTAATTCATCAGTCTCAGTGCCTACCTTTCTCTGCTGTCTCTTTTATTTCTGTCAACATTTGTTCTTAGGAAAATAGTTGATAAAAATCTAATTTAAAAAAGTGAATTTCTAATGGTGGAGTTTCAGCAATTAGAGGAAACAGAGACTCCTTCCCAAAGTCCCTAAAAGTCTCCTTAAGTGTGTTTCTAAAACTTGTCCCAATCCATGATAAGAAATCTTGCAAGGGATAGGAAGCAAGGGTGAATAGGGGTGGGGGGAGAGAAAGACAAGCTAAAGTGATGAAAAAACGTAACAGCAGTAGAATTTGCTCAGTGGGGATTTCATCCCTGTCGTTAGTGACAGGTATGGGTCCCTGCTGCTGTGATACACGAAAGTTAAAAAAAAAAAAAAAAGAAAAACCTCTGGGTTGGGATGGGAAGAAGGAAGACGCTCCAGGAAAGTTGGAGGCACAGCATTTCATAGCCAGTGTTCTGCCAAGTCAGCCTGAATTCCAGCAACTTCTTTGGACCAGTAGAGCACTGATTTTGTCACTGACACACAAAAAATATTCTCAAAGAAACCAAACAGCCCTGTGCATTTTGTAAGAAAAATATCTAGTCTGTAGTTAATAATGTTAAAAATATCTAAGCTATAGTTAATAATGTCACCCCCTTTTCAGCTCTCTTCTTCTGGATGACTTTCTAAATTTTTTTTTCCTCCGCTAACTGCAGGGGGTTATGGTGGGTATTGGGTGACATTCAGGCATTTTGCCCTTTCCTTTTTTCTGGGTAGCTAATAATTGATTTATTAATTATGGCTAGCATGTAATCAATAACATGAGGTCCGTGGTCCTCTAGGAAAATTCTGCCCTTTCCTTTTTATATCTTAGGGTGGGAACAGAACTCAAGAGGCCATATGAAGTCCAATACTCTGCCTCTGGCGAGGACTGTCCTAACCCAGAGTGGAGAGCAAAGGCTTTGTACGATCTACAGTATAGTGCCAGTGGCCAGGTAGGATGTTATCGCATGGGAGAGAATAAGAGGAAGGCAGCGTTGAAAATAGCAGACTGGATTTAATCATTTTCAAATGAAAGCCAGGTGAACATAACAGATGTTTGTAGTTTCACGTACAATTTATTCTGTTATATACATATGTATATAATGTGTGTGTTGTAAATGCAGAGAATGAGGCAGTAAGAATATTTCCATACAGAACATGTGGAATATGATATATATTGTCAAATGATGGGGATGTGTAACTTTTGTTAAATTGCTTCTCTCCCCCTAATTCTTTTTAAATCTTTATTATAAAGAGAGGCACAGGAGTGGTATATTTAGAAATGTATTATAAAAACAATGTCAATACAAAAAAAATTTTCTATTTCAAAAATTCCATGTGTTTCATTGGGGGAAGTTGTCTTTTTTATGAAAGTTTAAATTATCCTTTAATTATTTATTATATCATTATTATTATAAATGTTATGATAATATATTACATGTTAAACATAACTACAAGCATATAATAACCATATATTAGATAATATAACATTAAGTATTATGTGTAATATAATATTAAATATATTATACATTGTGAGTATATAATTATTACATAACATAATGTATGGTTAATTAAATATATATTGTATTATATTGGTATATTTAAAATCAAATATATTAAATATTTAATATCATAATGTTTATTAATATAAAATTTTTTATTTTTTATCTTTTCTTCCCCCCTCACTCCAAGGGGAAAAAAAGCAAATAAGCATGTCACACATCAGCCGCATTCAAAACCGTGTGTCTCACTCCGTGCCCCACGTCCCTCACCCCTTTCAGGAAATGGATAGAATGCAGGAATCATCATTGATCTTTGGGAAGGAATCATGGTTGGTCAATACATTGATCAGAGTTTGTAAATTTTTCAAAGTCCTTTACAAAGCACTTCAAACCTCTGTGAGGTAGGCAGAGAAGGAAAAAAGCTGTACAAGGCTACACGGCTAGTTAGTGGCAGAGACAGGGACTTGATGCTCATTTTTTTCAACAATTGGAGCAGCCGAATGGTACTTTAATTAGAGCATTGGGCCTGTACTCAGGAAGATATGAGGTCAAATGTGGCTTTAGACACATAATAGGTGTGAAACTCTTGCTAAGTCACAACATCAGTTTTCCTCTCTGTAAAATGGGTATAATGTTATCTACTTCACAGGGTTGTTGTGAGGATCAAACAAGACAAAAATTATAAAGTACTTAGGGCCGTGCCTGGCACATAGTAAGAGCTATATAAAAATTGTTTCTTGGCAGAGCTACTGGAGAGATTGGCCATTTCCTTCTCCAGCTCATTTTACAGATGAGGAAACCAAGGCAAACAGAGTGAAGTGATTTGTCCAGGATCACACAGTCTGAGGCCAGATTGGAACTCAGAAGTGGACCTCTGGCCCAGTACTCTGTGCACGACGGTGCCCCCTAGCTGCCCCCTAGCTGCCCCATATAAATGTTTGCTATTCTTATAGTGTATATAGTAGTATATATTACAGAGTGCATAGTGATCTGTATTATAGAGCATATGGAAGCATATATTATATGGTAATATGTATTAAAATAAAATACAATAATATGGTAATATATAATACATATTAAGCACATGGTGGTATATATTATAGAACATGTAGTAGTATATTTTATAGAACATATAGTGGTATATATTATAGAGTATATAGTGGTCTGTATTAGAGAACATATGGAAGTATTTATTATATGGTAATATATATTAAAGAGCACATAGAGGCATATATTATAGAACATATAGTAGTATACTGTATAGGGTATATAGTGGTATATATTACAGAGTATATAGGAGTATATGAGTGCATGTATGCTCAACCCCTACCCCCCTAAAATGTAATTATTTTGTTTGTAGCAGTGCTTGACACAAAGCAGGCATTCGATAAATGCTGGTTGATTAGTTGATGTAGGACGCTCCCCACTCCCCTGACAAAGGGAAGTGCTGTAAGAATTCATGAGACCAGAGAAAATGGCACAGTTTCGGACCGGCTGAGCCAGGATGTCTGGGTCTCTAGGCCTGGTGCTTTTCCCATTATGCCCCCAGTGAAACGAGGTACCGTAGTTCCAGAGATTGAAAGCTGGGCCTCTTGCTACGAACAGCATCCAGTCCTAAATGACCCTATATGAACTGTGTGTGTGTGTGTAGGAAACTCACTGGGAAGTAGCAGAGCCAAGCTCCACCCTTCTCACCATGCTGTTGTTCAGAGGGCCAGGAAAACCACCTGGAGCATCTGAATTGTCCCATCACTGCTGGCACTCACAATGGGGTGGTTGTGTCTCCCCCATCCCCCCGCTGGTCCCCCTAGTGAGATAAGAAACCCACCGCAGGCAGCTTTTCTCAGGGGCTCCCGTAGTGGGAGCAACACCAGGTGCACCCACAGCAGCTGCAGAGACACCGCTCTCTCCCCCCAGCCTCCATTCAGGGGGCAAACCAGTCTCTCTGCAGTCAGATTTGTTGGGTGGGGGGGAGACCACTTCCCAGCCCTGCCCCAGAGGGGGGACTAGGGGTGAGGCAGGCACACAACACACAGGGGTTACAGTGAAGAACATCTGAATCTTCCTTTGCTTCCTCAAGGAGTGATAGACCCTCAGTGCTCTGCCCTGGCCAAACCTCATTCAGCTCTGGGTGGTCCACTTCAGGAAGGACCATTGATGAGCTAATGACCTGCAGAACAACCAGGAGAGAGAAGGGGCTCTAAGCCTGCCATGTGAGGACCCCCCCCACAGATCAAAAGGGAGAAGACTCAGGAGGGGAACATTTGGGTGGCTGTCACCTAGGATGAGGCTTTTCTGTTTGGCCCCAGAGGAGAGAGCCAGGGAGGATGAGTAGCACGCACAAATAGGCAAAAGAAGCTTAGAATAAAAAATAAAAACAACAAAAAACAAAAAAACTTTCTAAGCACTAGAGAAAGACAAAAGGAGTCTGAGCAGCTTCTGGGAGATAGATGGTGGCTCCCCGCTTTAACAGATGCTGGATAATCCTCAGGCAACCACACAGTGTGGACCCTTTGGGGGCCATCCAGCATCCGGGTCCTGATGGTCATCAAGCTCCCTTCCAATCTGCAGGTTCTATGAGCGTTCGCTCTGTTAAGACTCGTGTTCTGAACTCTGTGAGGGCTACTTTCCACCTGTGGAATCCTGAGCAAATCCTTTCCTCTGGGGCCCTCGTCTGTAACGTGAGGGCCTGGATTGAACGGCCTCACAAGTCCCTCCCAGCTCTAACGCTCAGGCTCCTGTCTGGGGAGGATCAAACCTCGGATCTCCTGGCAAAGGCTTCTGTGACGTGTGCCGGTCACAAGATTCAGGCCTCTGTCATACATTTGTGTGTCTATGTTCCTCTCTGTGTTATCTTTGCCTGTTACATATTTATTTCTCTATGCATATATTTGTGTGTTGTATATTTATATTGCACATATATGTATATTTCTATACATTCTATATGTATGTCGCATAGCTATTTATTCTATGTGGGGTTTTTTGGTTTGTTGGGTTTTTTGCTTGAGGCAGTTGGGGTTAAGTGACTTGCCCAGGGTCACACAGGAAATGTCTGAGGGCAGATTTGAACTCATGTCCTCCTGACTTCAGGGCGGGTGCCACCTAGCTGCCCTTGTGTTTTTAACATGTATGCATATATGGATATAAGCATGGAGGCAACTAGATTGAACAGTAGATAGGAGGCCAAGGCTGGAATCAGGAAGCTCTGGGTTCAAATGTTGTCTCAGACACTAAGTGTGTAATCCTGGGCAAGTCACAACCTTATTTGCCTAGATTTCCTCATCACTCATGGGGGGATGACAATAATATCTACTTCCCAGGAGGAGTTGTTGTGAGAAGCAAAGGAGATAATAATTGTAAAGTGCTTCCCACAGTGTGGCACAGGGCAAGCACTATAGAAATGCGTGCTATTATGTGGGTATGTACTATATATAGATATATGTTTGTATATGGACTATGCACACATCTATGTGGATATAGACTAAACACTCTCTTGCGTGTGTGTGTGTGTGTGTGTGTGTGTGTGTGTCCCGAATAGCTAGCATTTACATGGCATTTCCTCTCTGCCACCTATCACGTCCCCCTGGGCCCAAGGGGCTAAGGCACTGTACCCCGCCCCTCTCCACTAAGGGACTCCTTCTTGTCTGGTTCTACACCTCACTGGGTCCCAGGAGAGCCTGAGCAACTTAAGGAGGAGAGTCAGGTCCTTCCTAGTCCCCTTTGTTTCATTCTGCCCCTACTCTGATGCCAAGGGGAAGATTACTTAAGGCTTAAGTTGGACCTCATGCCCGTGGTCTCCCCAGGGGTGAAAAGAGAAAGCTACTCCAGACACAATATGCATGAGGTATGGGAGAGGTGAGTTCTGGAAGAAGCCATTTTTGGGGTGGCTGGCCAGGCATAGTGACACTGCACTGCACAATGCCCCCTCATGATGGGTGGGCTTATTCTCCTGCTGGAGACCCTCTGCTCCAAGTTCTCTCCTGACACTAGCCAGTTCTGTCCAAGGATTGGCCCACACCTTGAACTGGAAAGGTTGCTTCCATCTCAGGCTTGTGTTTGGTAACCTCAACTCATGAAAAGTAAATTTAAAACAGAAAAGGCAGCCGGGCTGAAAGGTCCAGGCCCAGCTCATCTGGCCCAGATGCAGCCTTCCCACCCATTCCCCTCCAACAAATCACAACACTCTCTATGCAATCTTTAAATGGAAAATTAGGGAAAAGTCAACTGAGAGATTTTAAAAAGGCACCGAATCATCATTTCTTCCTAATCGTTGATCGATAATGGGGGAAAGGGAAGAGATAACCATTTATTAAGCACCTACCATGTGCCAAGCTCTTTACAAAAATGATCTCATTTGATTCTCACAACCCTTGGGAGATAGATGCTATTATTATCCCCATTACCCAGATGAGGAAACAGTTTCCAGGATCACACAAGGCTAGTCCCATGGTGAATTTGAAATTCTCCTTCCTGACTTGACCCAGTGCCACCTGCTGCTCCCCCAAAGCATCCCCAAACCATCAGCACTGAGTCATATGTGACCAAGTGGAAGTAGCCAGAGATTTGTCATCCCTAAGGATGTACCCTGGTATAAACGAACACACACACATACACACACACACACACACACACACACACACACACACACACACACACACACACTACCAGAAGCACTCAGGATAGTCCTATCCATGTCCCAATGTAGAAAAATCATTGGAGGAGGGAATACTAAGACAAAATTGGACAGCAGTTTAGGGTACTCTTCCAGGAAGGCTATGACTGCCCAAGTTCACACAACCATTAAAGGGAAGAGTTGGGGAATTCCAACACAAATGATTTGACTCCAAACCTCCAAATCACACATTGACCCATTTTCAGTCATTAGCGAACTCCCTGGGATACAGGTGATCGGACTGATGCATATGGTACAGCCCCGGTCTTAGATTTAGAAGACCCAGATTTCTTTATATTCCTCGGATTTGCCCATATCAATTGCCTTATGAGATGCCCTTTAATTATTAGACCACAGTTGAACTATGAATCCCCCTGTTTTAGGTGGCTTTTACACCTTGCTTTGCTTTTGCTTGCTTTGGAGATGGAGAATCCTGAGTCACCATCGAGGGCCCTGAAAAGTTAAGTAACTTGTTCAGAATGGCCTGGGTACTCCCTGATCCGGGACTTCCAAAGCCAAGCCCCGCTCCTGCCCAGATCTGGCTCTCTTGCCATCTTCTGCCTGCCCCTCAGACTAAGCCCCAATCATCACACTTTTCTGTCCCCTCCAAAATTCATTTTTTTCATGATCTTAGTAAGTGCCTCCCCTCCCTGGAGGGCTTCCTCCTCCACACTGTGCATTATTACTGAAAGCTTTCCAGATTTCTCTGAATTACTCATACTTGTCAGTCTCAACTGCATCATAGCACTCCATGATGATAAAGGATTATGATCATTTATTTAACCATCTCCCCTATGGTTGGACATCTAGGCTGCTTTCAACTTTTAGCAATTGCCTATAAAGCTGCTCTGAAAAATCTGAACAGCCATTAACTTAACATGCGACTATCTGTGTGTGGAGATATGTAGATCGATATTTATACCTGGTTATCTTTGGAGAACCGGAGCCTACAAGGTATCGGAAACATTTTTGCCGAATAGAGAGATTGGAGAATAAAGTGAAAAGAGAAAAACTCAGAAAGTGGGGGGGGGGGACCTGGTAATTAGTTATATGCTTATCACTAGTATCTATGTTTATAAAATTTCCATCCATTAAACGTGAAAGATTGTTGGGACAGGACCATGCTTTAGAGCTCTGGATTTGGAGTCAGAGCCTGAGTTCAGAGTATGTATGTATGTATGTATCTCATATATATATATATATATATATTTTTTTTTTTTTTTTTTTTTTTTTTAAATATAAAATGCAAGGGCTGGACCAGTGGCCTCTAAGATCCCTTCCGGGTCTAAATCTCCGATCCTGCGGACTTGGGTGAGCATTATATTTAATAAGAGACCCCAGCGGGCATGTCCCTGTCCCCCAGTGGGGGAGGGGCTCTGCAAGGTACCTGAAGAGGGTTCCTGCAGGCTCTACTCGACGGTGCATCCCGGTGCTCTCCGCTCCCAATCTGAAGGGAAAACAGATCCCTTCTCGCGCCGAGGAGGGATCCCAAGCTCCGCCTTTCCCTTCCAGTTGTAGGAGAGAGTCTGGGAGGAACGGGGACCGACGCCATCCCGCAGGAAGCCCCCTGGGGATCCCGCCAGCACTGGAGGGGGCCGGGGCGGGACCTCGCGAGCTCCTGGGGAATGCAGGTAAGATGAGGGACACTCAGGGTGTACGGTAAGGAGGTGAAGCCTCTGGGGGCCCCCACGCGGGGCCGAGCCGCCGCCGGACCCACCCCACGGTCTCCCACGGGCGGACTTAGTGGAAATCCCCTTTGGACCACGGGCGTGTCCGAAATCCTCCTCCCCGCCTCCAAGCTTCCCGGCCAATGGAGAGCCAGTATGCTTCCCTCTGGCCCCGCCCCCAGCCCGGCAGCCTCGGAGCCCGCGGGGCCGGGGCCCCCCATGGCCTTCACCCCCAGAACTCGGCACGATGCGGCTCCTGTGGCTCGGCCTCTTCTTGTCCGTTCCCATCTCAGGTGAGACACGGGACCTTCCATTGGGGGGAAGCTCCAGGGCTTGGGGGGCAGGAGGCGGGTCCGAGGGGACTCAGCCCTGTCTGGGACTTCGAGGGAGCTGGCCAGAGGCGAGGGTCCCGAGTGGGGGGCGCGCCGGGATCCCTCTCCCCCTTCTCGGCGCTGCCGTGACCCTGACTCCTCCGAAGCAGGGGGTGATTCCGGGCGGCCTCGGGTTTGGGACACGTCCCGGCCAGAGGACTGAGAGCAGACCCTCCTCTGGTCCCGAGTCAGGAGCCTCCCCTTCCCAGCCTCGGGCCGGGGCGGGCCGCAAGCCCCAGGCGCCGACGGGCAGCAGGGAGAGAGGGAGAGAAAAAGGAGCTGGGATGGAGAAGGGGGGGGGAGGCTGAGAGACTGGAGGGCCCTCCGGCCCAAGTGCCCATTCCGCGGAGAGGGACGCAGCGCGGTGCCCAGGAGCCGGAGTGCGGCCTTGAACCGCGGCCTCCGACCGGCAGCCATGGTGCCAGCCTAGCGGGGTGGGGGAGAGGCGCCCGAGGGCTCCCGGGGCCTTGGCCGGACTTGGGCGTCCTCTTCCGCCCAGACTTTCCGAAGAGCCCAGGAGGGGCCGGCCCGTAGTCCGCAGCTTTGTGCGCACACGGGGTCCGCGGCCCAGCGCGAATTTCATAATCTCCAGAAGAGCATTTTACAAACCATGAGCCTTCTAGAGGGTGGAAACTGTCCTTAATACGCAGTCATCGATGGCCCGAGGAGGGGGAAAATGGGCTGAAAGCAGCCTCAACTGGAATTACCGGAGGAAATTAAGCTGGAAATTAGCAGAGCAGGGCAGCGAGGCGGTGCAGTGGCTAGACCATCGGCCCTGAAGTCAGGAGGACCCGAGTTCAAATCAGACACTTAGCACTGCCTAGCTGTGTGGCCCTGGGCAAGTCACTGAACCCCAGCCTCAGGGGGGAAAAAAAAAAGGAAATTAGCAGAGCGGCGGTCCTCCTGTTCCCTGTCTCCTCAGGGACACCAGTGAGCACATGCAGACGCACACACTCCTCACTGGCCAAGCTAGAGCGGATCACCAGTGGAAATGAGCTGAAGCAGCCTGGAGGCTTATTACATATGGCTTATTATTACCTCTAAGAATCTGCTGGGATCTCTAGCGTGCTTTGGGGACTAAAAGTCAGAGTGGGAGTGGGAGGAGGGAGAGGAAGAATAGAAACCCAAATGCCCCTTGGACCCAAAGAGCACGGCCTGCGAGAGACTCTCCGGGAGACCAAGACCGCTGAATGGTCTCCGAGCATCCTTCAGCCTGGTCTAGGGGCGGCAGGGAGCCAGCGATCCGTGAGGCGGTCTGAACTTTCTAGTCCTCTCCTGTCCAGGTGTCCTCAGGTGTGGGACCAGTTCCATGAAGTTGAACAAGCAGGCCAGGGACTCTGTAGGGAAACAGGGATCCAAGTGCCTCAGTCTCTGCCTTCAAAGGGCTCATTCTACTGGGAGGCACAATGGTGTATGCAGATATTTCTGAATAGGAAATATGGCCCAAGGAAGGGCTCCTTGTGGGGATGCCGGGAACTAGGGAGTCCAGAAGTGGGGGAGGAGGACAGCAGGCATTTTGCCCCTTTTCTGGGTCCTCCCCTAGCCAGATCTGTAATCCCCAGGTGTGGGTTCTTATGCAGTGTGTGTGTGTGTGTGTGTGTGTGTGTGTGTGTGTGTGTGTGTGTGTGTGTGTGTGCATGTGCTTAATAAGCATTTATTAAATACCTACTAGATACCAAGCACTGTATCAGGCCGTGGGCTTGAGCAAGAGCCCTATTTCATAGGGTTGTGGCGAATCTCAAGTACATTAATAGTTATCTGTGTTTCAAGTAATTGTTGATAATACTGTTAATAGAGAGCATCATGCTTTCTTGGAAGCTTTCATTTTATCTTGAAACAAATGAAGTTGATCTGCAGGTGTTATCTATCACTACTTTACGGTTGAGGAAAACGGAGTCTCCAGATGTTAAGTGACTTTGCTACTTTTTAGTGACAGATTCCGTTTTAAAACTTGTTTTGTGTTTTTTTCTGACCCCCTACCCCGGTTTCCTAGGAACAAGCGGTAGGAACAAATAATAGTTTAAACTACCGGCCTCGAAGTTTGTGACCTTACAGAAATACCAACTGTCACTTATCATGATGATGATTATTTTAAGAAAGACACTAACAAGGAAGTGGACAAAGTCAGAGGGAAAAGATTCTTCTGTGTCAACACTTAATGAGCAAGTCACTTCTCTCTGAGACTCCATTTTGCATCTGTAAAACGGAGATATTACAGAGGGACATTACAAGGCTGGAATAAAATAAGCTTAAAAGGACCACAGAAATTCAGGCTGATGTTTACAGTTGGGGAAAGGGGAGGCAGAGGAAGAAGGCTTTGCAGAGAAAAGAGCATTCATTTTAAGCTCTGAATCGGATTTCATCAGGCAGAGAGAATGGGTAGAGAGGGCAAGTAAGGAGCAGAAACTGTGGAAGAGCACTGCAGAGAGATAGGGTGACAACTGTGAAGAGTTCACTTGGGCTGGATGGAACCTGTGGAGCTCTAGGTTAGGAGTGGCAGGAGGAAAGTAGAGCCATCCTTTGGAGGGCCTTGAATGCCAAACTAATGAGTCTGGGCTCTATTGCTGCATCAGACGGAGGCCTATGAGTACGGGCCATTGCCTATAATGAAGACTTTTTCTATATGTCCGCTAGTTTTGCCGAATTTTTTTATCTTTCTCTTTTTTATTAGGAATGGCTTTCTGGGAGGCAGAAGGGAAGGAAATATAGGTGATAGAGAAAGGAAAGAATAGGACCTGGATCTATGACTTCTTCAGTGCAGGGAACTTCCAGATGAGGAAATCCCTCTACCAATGCAAGTCTGTACCTTCCCTACCACCAGGGTCACACAGGCAGTCTTCATCAGAAGTGGGCCTTGAACCCAACTCCAACAGGCCAGCTCTCTGGCCCCTGCCTCAGCTAGAGCTGTCCAGATTGGAGGGGACTGGCTCTGACGTTCCTGGAGGCCTGCGATAAGAGGCAGATGACCACGGGGTGGATATTTTGTGATAGATAGGGCTTTTGGGGTACAGGACCACATGACTGCCAAGGAAAGACATCCCTCCTAGTAGGGAATGGTCTCCCGACATCATAGGATCACAGATTAGAATGGGAAGGGATTTTACAGGCCATTTGCATCCAACCTGCCCATTTTACCAAGAGATTAGGTGCCCTACCCAGTCTTACAACAGTACAACCAAAGGTGAGGTCTTCCTGGATCCAAAATCAATTCTTTATCCTCTGTGCTCTGTGGCCTATCCTGTTCCCCCTGCCCCCAAATGAATAAAAATTTATAAGATAGGAAAGAAAGAAAAAAAGAAGGAAGGAAGGAAGGAATGGGAAAAGAGAAAAAAGAGAAAAGGAAAAAAAGAAAGGAGAGAGAAATGGACAAAGATAGACAGAGAGAAGTTTAATCAGTTTAATGGAACATTTCTAGACATCCTTAAGAATGAAAAAATAAAGCAACTGGCATTGGAGCACCAGCTTTGGAGTGAGGAGAGGTGGGTTCAAATCCCAGCTTGGTCATTTACATTGGATTTTATTCCA
This sequence comes from Sminthopsis crassicaudata, assembly GCF_048593235.1. NCBI lineage: Eukaryota > Metazoa > Chordata > Mammalia > Dasyuromorphia > Dasyuridae > Sminthopsis > Sminthopsis crassicaudata. The sequence continues at coordinate 34,282,104 of NC_133618.1, read as the reverse complement.
TCTAACTAGTGTATGAATGTTTTTGATGAAAAAATCTCCTTACTTTCACCTCTTAGAAAAACCCTAGCTGCAATGTGAATAGTTGGCCCTCTTGTTAATAGTGGGGGGTAAAAAAGATAATGCAAGTCAAGCTCTCTAGGCTTGGTGCTACATTAAAATTTTATCCTTTCTTTTCCTTTTTTCCTTTTCTTTCTTTCTTTCTTTCTTTCTTTTATTTCTTTTTTTTTTCTTTTTTGCTGAGAGATTTCCTGAAGTCACTGTCCTTTTCCAGAAGGAGTATTAAACTGCCTTAGATTTCGGTTGTGGCCATGATCAAATCCAATGTAGACCTTGGGGAATTGCTCTGTAGTCCCTTGAGCTTTGGCCAGGGTTCTTGAAGAGGAACAGAATTGTTCTTTGATTTGATGAGGAAAGCTAGTCATTTCCCTCCCAAAGCCTTATTTTCCCCATCTATAAAATGGAAGTATGTGAAGGATAGAAGGGAAGGATAAAGAAAGAAAAAAAGAAGGGGGAGGGAGAGAAGAAGGAATGGAAAGAAAGAGAGGGAGGGAGGGGAAAAGAGGAAGGGGAAAAGGGAGAGAGAGGAGATAAGAGAAAGAAAGAATGAGAGAAAGAGAAAAGGAAAAGAGAAAGGGAGAGAGAGATAAGAAAGAAAATAAGAGAAAAAGGAGGAAAAGAGAATGAAATTTTAGGAGCTATAGAAAGAAATGTGAACATGAAATGATTTTGAGATACTTGTATCAATTTAATTCAACATGTTATAATTATCCTCGATTAGTCAAGTAAAAGAACCTTGGGGTTAGGACTCAGGTTCATTCACTTGAGGGTCTGGGAGGAAAAGACTGAAAGCTTTTCAAGCTGAAAGCCTGAATGGCAATAAGAGAGCGGAGAGCTTTTGTTTAACCAAAGATGTATAAGTAATTCCACCAAGCAAGTATGCCTTAAGCAGTTATGCAGAAGACCCTATTCTAGGCAGGGGAAATTTGAAAACAAAAATGACAAGACAGCTTATATTTTGGTGTGAGTGGAAAATGCCACATGTACATTGATAAGAAAGCATGAAGTAATTTGAGGAGCTTCTCAAGAGAGCAAATAGGCAAGAAAAGTCACCCATGAGTCCTAAAGGACGTAAGGATTCCAACTTGGGGCAGCCGGGGAGGAGGGTGTTCCAGGCACAGAGATCACATGCACTCCAGATATGTAAGGGTTTCAGCCTCAGCCAGAACACAAAGTCAGGAGATGGAACGCCACGTCTGAGGAACCAGAACTGGCACAGATTGGCCGGCCCGCGCAGTTTGGTCCTGCTTAGTGCAAATAACGAATTCCCTGAAGTGGTCATCTGAATTTGAATTTGTCCCATTGCAAGTTAAAATTATGTCGAACTAGCTCCACAGTGTGAATTCAAATAAAGAACCAGTTCCTGGGGATTCTATGGTGACTATTCACACTAGTTATTCACACTAGTTAGGAGCTAGCTATAGAGTGGCTACAGGGGAGCAGTACCAATCAGTCAAAGAATCTTTGCTAGGGACTTCTATGCAATGGTGTACAGTTTGGAAATAGGAAGACTTTTAAATGTAGGATCAACAAGTTTCTATTTTTTCCCTAGGGATCCTAGGGAGCCATTGAAGATTTAGGAGAAAAAGGAGGAAAAAATGTATATGACTCTATAATTCTGTAAGGTAGACAAGGTAGTTATAATCATCCCCATTTTATTTTTAATAGCATTTTATCTTTCCAAATACATGTAAAAGTAGTTTTCAACATTCATTTTTGTAACACCTTATGATCCAAATATTTTCTCCCTCTCTCCCTTACCTCCTCCCCTTCCCCAAGACAGCAAGCAATCTGACATATGTTAAAGATGTGCAATCCTTTTCAACATATTTCCATATTTGTCATGTTGTGCAAGAAAAATCAGACCAAAAGGGGGAAAACCACGAGAAAGAAAGAAACAAACAAAAAAAGGTGAAATTATTGTGCTTCAATCCATATTTAGTCTCCATAGTTTTCTCTACATGCAGAATCATCCCTATTTTAAAGATGAGGAACTTGAGATGTAAAGAAGGGGACTGACTTGACGCACATTGCATGATGAGTTAGTGACTTAGCCAGGCCTGGACCCCTGATCACCAGAATGTTCCATGATGGCTCCCAATATCTACGGTGCTGTCACCCCCTTAGTTCTACGTGTCTTCCCAACTATTTTGAGTCAGGTGGACAAAGCCGACCCATTTTGTGGATGAGGACTATGAAACTCAGAGATATGTGTGTTAGAGATCACTTTGTTTAATATTTAATGACGGAAGGGAGACCAGAACCTTGGTGACTACCTCCAGAGCCTGAACTCTTTCACCAGACTACATCAAAAGGACTTGAAACTCTCCTTTTATGTGGGAGAGGCAACAGAAAGCCTCGCAGTCCTAGGAGAAGACAAAAGCTGGCATGACAGCCTAGATGGACACTAACAGAGAGCAGACAAGTGATGGACATTGGTGGGATTGAGTTGTATCTCAAGACCAATTCCTTTCTGCAGACACTTATTAAGCTCATTCCAAGTGCTGTGTGATGGATAAACAGGGACAGTGGGTTGGCTGAGGGTCTGATCACCCTGAAAGCCACGCTCAAGAACGGAGCATATGAACGTAGTACATGATAGCAACTTCTGAGGGTTATGATGACATTGTATAATGTGAACATCTCTTTCTTGTGCCAGCTTAGATTGGCTGAGCAGGTATTATCCATTTTATAGATGAGAAAACTGAGATAGAAAGTGGAGTGAAAAAAACATTGACTGAAGTCAGAGGAAATGGCTTCAATTCTTGCCTTTGCTATCTGTGTGACCTTGTACAAGCCACTTAACCTCAGATTTTTCATCTGTAAAATGAGGGAGCTGGGCTTAAATGGCCTCCGAGGTTCCTTCCACCTTTACACCCCTAAATATGATCTTGAACACATGCAAACCCCTCTAGCATCTTTGCCAAGAAAACCCCCAAGATGGAGTCCTGGATCTGGATACAACTTAAATGACACAACTGCAACAAAACATTGTAAAGTTTTCCAACTGCTTTTAATAAGTGTTTCTTTGTTTTATGGATTTTTAAGATGGAAGAGGCCCCAGAGGTCATATACTCTAACCCTGTCCTGTTACGGAGAGGTTAAAGGGCCCAGAGTCAGTCAGTATCACCTAGGAAGTAAACATTTTTAAAAGCTTATTGTGCGCCAATGACTAGGGATGCAAAGAAAGGCAAACTCACAGTCCTTGTTCTCCAGTAGCTTCCATCCTAATGGCAGAGAGTCTTGGACATAACTAAGACGTGCACATTGCATGGGGAGGGACTCTCGGAGGGAAGGTATCGGCTCAGAGAAAGGCTTCCTCCCCAAAGACAAAGTACGTTCTCAAGCTGAGAACAAGCACCCTAAGGCTTGAGGTCCCGTCTCCTTTCTTGTTCTCCCCAGGGATCTCCAGAGGCCCCACTCTCCTCCAGAGCTCAGAAGTCCTCCAGGTTCAGACTGGCCACAAGGCAAAGATTTTCTGTGAAATCCGGTCAGCCCAAACCGCTTATCCAATCTACTGGTTTCGCCAGCTGGAGCCTTTCAGCGCCAGCAAGCCCTATCAGTTTCTGGCCCAATCGAACTCCAAGATGCCCTTTGCTCAGGAGGAAGGCAACAGTTCGCAGCGCGTCCTTGTGTTGGGAGAGCCATATAGATCCACGCTCAGGATTCTGAAAATGGAGCCTTCGGACAGCGGCGTCTACATCTGTGCCATTATCCCAGGCCCGCAGCTGGTCTTTGGGAGAGGAGCCCGCGTGACCGTAGGTAAGGACTCTGTGGAAGTCCCAGTGGGGAGAGAGAGCGATGGGCCCCAAAGTGGTCAGAACTAAGCCCTCATCCACAGGCTCGCAACCAGAAAAGCTTTCCACTGAGGAGTGGGTCCAAGCAGGGCCCACAAAGGGGCCTCCTTCCCATTCTGGCCCCACGTGTCCTGTAGTCCAGCTACAGGAAATTAGAGGCTCTGATAAAGAGTTTTCAGAATCCAAGGGTACTTTTTGGAGGGGGATATTTGTCTTGGGGGAGGTTGTTTTGGTTTTTTTAATCAGAAGAGCTCAGTTCAAATTATGCCTTTCCGTTTCACTGGATATAGATTCACATAGTGTACCTTATCTGGGTAGATATGACTTTGGAGTGAGTAAGTGTGATCCTAGGTAAAGAAAGTGGTATATAAATATATTTCTTCCATGTTTAACATATATTGAACTACTTGCCATCTCGGGGAGGGAGTGGGGGAAAGAGGGAGAATTGGAACAACTGGTTTTGCAAGGGTTAATGTCATAGAATTATCCATGCATATGTTTTGAAAAATAAAAAGCTTTTGAAAAAAAAAAATTATGCCTTTCCCATTTACTAGTCATGTGACCTTGGACAAACTCCTGATTCCCTTGAGGCCTTTTTCTTCATAAAATGAAGAGACTGCATGACATGAGCCCCCAGCTCTAAGTCCCTAACCCTTTAATGATGTGGAATCTGTCGTTCAGTGTCTGGGGCTCCACAAAATGAGGGTTTCCCTCCTAATTTGTGGCTAAGATTTTTAGGGGCACTTATGAGATGGTGGGAGCTTTCTGTACATTTTCTGTAGGAACGAAGAGTTTAAACTAACTTGAATTAATGAATAGAGATTGTAAAACAGATTACTGCATCCGTTCTAAAATACTCCAGCCCAGGTAGCTCCCGCCTCCTAGGATTTGATTCAAATCAATTAAACAAGCATTTATTAAATAAGCACTGTATACTGGTGCTGAGGATACAAAGACATAACCAACTTAGACTATGGCCAGCCTTGCCATGCTCTCCTCCAGCACTGCTCTCTCTCTCTATGTCTCCCTATTTCTCTGCCTCTGTCTCTCTCTGTCTCTTTCTGTCCTCTCTCTCTCTGCCTCTCTCTCTCTCTCTCTCTCTCTCTCTCTCTCTCTCTCTCTCTCTCTCTTCTCTCCCCTTCCCCCCCTCCCTCCCTCTCTCCCTCTCCCTCCCTCTCTCCCTCCTTCTCTCCCTCCCTCTTTCTCTTTTTCTCTCCTTAGCTTAGCTTAGAAATATAACAGGTGTGCAATCACTCAGGAAATAAAGCCAATAAATTCTGACTTGTTCTAAAGAAACCACAATTTGGAAGAAAATAAACTGAATCAAATAGATCTGGCCAAGAAGATATGAGCTTGTGATTATCGCTGTTGTTGTTCATCCCTCATTTTTGAGGAAGACCCATGACATTGCAATGTTGGGGTCAGAGTATGGTGTTTTCGGCCGTGGCCGATCAGTCGGCCTTTGCCAGCTTTGCTTTGAGGTTTATGTTTCCGTAGAAATGGGGGTTTGTGGGTCGGGAAAGGAAGGTTAGGGATAAAGTCTTGGACGTCTCCAAAAGCATTTCATGAGTCCTAATGATTCTTTAATTCTAAGGGCAATCTTGAAAGAGATGTTGGAGAGCACAAAGCACAGAATCCAAGGGTTTTAAGGAGAAGGGACATGAGCCAGTCTCCTGCTCTTGGGATGTTTAGGGTTTGGGGGGAAAATTATGAGCAAGTTTTACGTACGTTTAGGAGACTCCAGTCTCTGTTAGTGTCAGGTGGCAGCAGTCCCCCTCATTGCTTGTTGAGCCTGATCAAAACAGGGCAAAGTCCCTCACACGCCCTCCTTGACCCTCAAATGCATTTCTACCACTGAGGGGGAGAAAACTCTTTTTCTTCCTTGCGTTCATGTAAAGCTCTTTGTAAGCCTTAAATAGCTATATAAATGGAAGGTATCATCATCATTATAGTAGAGGGAAATAAAAAGAGGTCGACTGGGCATAGATAGCATAACTGCTGCATTTAGGAAAGCCATATCAATAAAATTTTAAATGTCAGGCACTGGGTAAGTTTCCAGATATGGAGATAGTTAGAAAAATGAAAGGGTCCCTGCCTTCCAAGTGCTTGCCTTCTTATTGAGGAAAAAGCATGTACACATATAAGTAAATTCAAAATAAAATTAGTTTAAAGATAGGGAAGAGGCACTATAAACTGGATGAAATGGAGAAGGCTCCATGGAAAAGGGGGCATTGGAGCTCAGCCTTGAAGGCAATGAAGGATTCTAAAAAGTGGAGTTAAATTTTGACATGTATACATATATTGTATTTAATGTATACTTTAATATATTTAACATGTATGGATCAACCTGCCCTCTGGGGGAGGCGGTGTGGGAAGGAGGGGAAAAGTTGGAACAAAAGGTTTTGCAATTGTCAATACTGTAAAATCACCCATGCATATATCTGGTGAATAAAAAGCTATAACAATAAAAAAAGTGGAGTTAAGAGCAGCATTGCAGGTACGGGAAATAACTTTTGGAAAGGTGGGAGACGGAGTGAGGGGCATAGGGGGCAACGAATAGGTCAGGTCAGCTAAAATCTAGAAGGCGCGGGAACCCCAAGTTCTCTTGTAGTAAAATGCTGTCTCTCTCCTTGTTACAGTTGATGTCTTGCCTACAACAGCTAGACCCACCAAAAAGACCACCCCCAGGAGGCGGGTATGCAATACAAAACCCTCAGATGTCACTCAACAAAATGGTAAGGTCTCCTCATTCCTCTGAATCCTCAGCAATGGTTTTAGTAAGGGCTCCTCAAAGTCGCAGGAGTCACATAATAAACTGGGGGGGGGGGAGTAGTATCTGATATTTCGGATTTTCTAAGTCACCATTCTCTAGAAAATCTAGAATTAGCTTCATTTAATGCTTTTTAAAAAAAAACCCTATATTTTAGAGCTGTGGAAACTGAGAATCAGGAATGCTGAGTAACTTGTGCTTCCTTTCCTTTTCCTCCACTCATCCCTTAGACTTGAGAGAATACTTCCTACTTCTGTCCCAATACAGGGACTAAGGAAGAGGCAGTGTGGTATAATGGTTATGGTGCTAATCTGAAATCAAAGAGTGCTGGGTTCGAGTTCTACAACAGATGCATTCTGCCTGTGTGACCATCAGCACATCACTTAATCTGTCTGTTTCCACCCTGGACAACTATGTAAAAGTTTAAATTAGAGATGAACTATCAATGTCCATTAATGGAGATAGGAATTCCTGATGCCCATGAAATCATAGGTCCTCCCCCTAAAAAGATTTTATAGACTTTGGTTATAATTCTTTTTTATCACTTAGTGGCCCATTTCGCAGGTGAGAAAACTGAGCATTGGAGAGACCAAGAACTTCCCAGGAACTGAGTTTAGTATTGTACGCCCTCCCAGTGTATTCACGGGATCTATAAGTAGAAAGGTACAGGGATTAAAATGAGGAAGTAGTTTTTAGAGGAAGCAGTCTGGGTCATTGTAGCTGGGCCTTTCTACTTTGAAAAGTCTCCATTTCTTTCTGTAGTCTGTCTCTATCAGGTAAGCTTCCTCTTCTAATCCCACATCTCCTTGGTGACTCTAGCCGGAGCCTGTGCTTTTTGACAGTCCCTTCTCTGGGATGATCTGAAGAGAAAGATTTGTATTCAGAGGCAAGGCTGCCTGCCATTAACTGGCTTCTGCCTGTGGTGGGGTGCCCGAAAAGACCAGCGTGCCCTTCTGCGGTCACGTCCCCGCGGAACCACCTGCAAGCACGGCTTTCATCTTGGGGGCAGCAGTTTCAGGCAGAAACTCACTCTTATCGAGAGCTCACATCTCCCTCAGCAGCCGCCCTACCTCTAGCAGGTGCTTTATAAGCTCTGCCTGGATTCTCTTGGATTTTCCATCCATGAGCTTCTCCCCGCCCACGCTTCTCTCCTTGCTGCTCCCCTTCTCCATCAACTCGTCTCTCCCATGAATCTATATACGTTCATCATCTTCCTGGGCTCTTTGGATGGAGGTCGGTGTTCAGCCAGTTAGGAGAAGCCGTGTAGAGAAAGGGCTGGTGGTGAATGCTGGACTTGTAAAAGCATCCTGGGTCTCTAATGCTCAATGTCCTCCTCTGTGAAATGGAGAAGTTCGTCACCAGGAGGGTGACCTCCCAATAAATGATGATGATTTGGTTTTTTGTCACAGTGATCATTCTTCAAGGCAAAAGTTCATGAACAAGCAACTTTTTAAACAATATTTTGAAAATGGTATTTTAACATCATTGGTATCCTTTACAAACCAGTGTACTTTATGTATTTAAAAACATTGTGCTGAAAAAGGGGCTCATAGCCTTCAACAGACTGACAAAGGGACCCATGACACACAAAAAGACTAAAAATGCTGGTATTAAGCATCTTGGTGCAAGTAAATTGGGGACCAATTGTTAATTTTCAGCATGAGCATTTATACTTCAGAAATCCATAGTCATTACAAATCAGGGGTTGACACCGTTTTGTTGATTAACCAGATTTCAGAAAGAGATGGAACTTGGGAGTGTAGTGGAGAGACTCGTGGACTCTCTCTCTAATTTCTAGATTCAGTGCCTATGAGGGCCCAGAAAAAAGGTGGGAAATGCCCCAGAGTCTTAGGGACCATCAATATGGTAGATGGCAAGGACGAGGGTCTTTAATATTCAGTTCATTCAGTTCACTTCAATTCCCTTTATTAAATTGAAATCTAACTCTCTGTAATTTCCATTTACTAGTCATAGGATTATAGATTTAGAGGCCATTAAAACCAACTCCATCATTTTATAAAAGAAAGCTTGTGACTGGCTGAGGGAGGATTTGAATTCAGTTCTTTTTTTTGTGTGTGTGTGTGAATATCATTTTCTTGTTGCACAATAAACATTAGAATCCAAAGGTACATGCAACCTGGGCAGACAGATATTAGTGCTAACAATTTACATTCCCCTCCCAGTGTTTCTTCTCTGGGTGTAGCTACCTCTGTCCATCATTGATCAACTGGAAGTGAGTTGGATCTTCTTTATGTTGAAGATTTCCACTTCCATCAGAATACATCCTCATACAGTATTGTTGTTGAAGTGTATAGTGATCTTCTGGTTCTGCTCATTTCACTCAGCATCAGTTGATTTAAGTCTCTCCAACCCTCTCTGTATTCCTCCTGCTGGTCATTTCTTACTGAGCAATAATATTCCATAACCTTCATATACCACAATTTACCCAACCATTCTCCAACTGATGGACATCCATTCATCCTCCAGTTTCTAGCTACAACAAAAAGAGCTGCCACAAACATTTTGGCACATATATGTCTCTTTCCGCTCTTTAGTATTTCTTTGGGATATAATCCCAGTAGTAGCGCTGCTGGGTCAAAGGGTATGCACAGTTTGATAACTTTTTGGGCATAATTCCAGATTGCTCTCCAGAATGGCTGGATTCTTTCACAACTCCACCAGCAATGTATTAGTGTCCCAGTTTCCCCACATCCCCTCCAACATTCATCATTATTTGTTCCTGTCATCTTAGCCAATCTGACAGGTGTGTAGTGGTATCTCAGAGTGGTCTTAATTTGCATTTCTCTGATCAGTAGTGATTTGGAACACTCTTTCATGTGAGTGGATATAGTTTCAATTTCTTCCTCTGAGAATTGTCTGTTCATATCCTTTGACCATTTATCAATTGGAGAATGGTTTGGTTTCTTATAAATTATGGTCAGTTCTCTATATATTTTGGAAATGAGACCTTTGTCAGAACCTTTGTTTTTAAAAATATTTTCCCAATTTGTTACTTCCCTTCTAATCTTGTTTGCATTAGTATTATTTGTACAGAAACTTTTTAGTTTGATGTAATCAAAATCTTCTATTTTGTGATCAATAATGATCTCTAGTTCTCCTCTGGTCATAAATTCCTTCCTCCTCCACAAGTCTGAGAGGTAGATTATCCTCTGTTCCTCTAATCTATTTATTATCTCCCTCTTTATGCCTAAATCATGGACCCATTTTGATCTTATCTTGGTATATGGTGTTAAGTGTGGATCCATATCTAATTTCTGCCATACTAATTTCCAGTTTTCCCAACAGTTTTTTCCGAATAATGAATTTTTATCCCTAATGTTGGAATCTTTGGGTTTGTCAAAGATTAGATTGCTATAGATGTACCCTTTTTTGTCCTTTGTATCTAATCTGTTCCACTGATCTACCGGTCTATTTCTTAGCCAATACCAAATGGTTTTGGTGACTGCTGCTATATAATATAGCTTTAGATCAGGTACACTTAGACCACCTTCCTCTGAGTTTTTTTTCATTAGTTCCCTTGCAATTCTTGACCTTTTATTCTTCCATATGAATTTTGTTGTTATTTTTTCTAGGTCATTAAAATAGTTTCTTGGGAGTCTGATTGGTATAGCACTAAATAAATAGATTAGTTTGGGGAGTGAATTCAGTTCTTGACCCCAAATCCAGCATCCTTTCCATTGTCCTTCAAACCAATCCTTTTTTTTTTTTAATTGAGGCAATTGGGGTTAAGTGACTTGCCCAGGGTCACACAGCTAGAAAGTGAGATCAGATTTGAACTCAGGTACTCCTGACTTCAGGGCTGGTGCTCTACCCACCGCACCACCCAGCTGCCCCCTGTTCAAACCAATCCTAATCTTTTCCTCAAGAGTAGCAGCTGCAGAACTGGGTCTCTTGGGCTTGCTGTGAACAGTGTCCAGTCTACCTGAAAGCACACATATATCTTAGAAGACATTTCTACCTCTCCCACTACCTCTGTTGTCTTTTGCCTCATCACTTAACTTGTCGCTTCTTCAGGTGTAAAATACGGCCTCCTCTAGGTCTAAATCTTTGGTTCGATAATAGTTTATTACTTTACTTTTCCCACTTGACCAGTGCATCTTCCCAGAGTTGCAGAATTAGCTTCGAATCATCCAGTACTATAACTGACATAATAAAAATCCTACAAATGCATGTCTGTTAATACAGTTACTAGTCAAGTTTTATGCAATGATTTTGAATGTAAAAAGCTGTTGAATTCATTCCTTTTAAAAACTCTTTTGAGGGGATTTTGGGGGGACAAATGTTAATAACTCTTTTTTTTTTTTTTGGTATGTTTGTCATAGGTACCCACTGCAGCATCCTCCCTCTCAGCCTGCTGGTGGGCTGTGCTATAGTTTTGCTAATCTCTCTAATTGTAATCATCCGATTGAACTGTAAGTTGTTCACCATCACAAATGGAGTAAAATCAAGAGATTGCCATTTTTCTCAGTCTGTTGTAGAGCTGGGAAAAAGATGGAAAAGAAGGGGAAAGGGGGATTGCATCTTGAGAGCACTTTGAGGAGAGCTCCATTGCATACAGCAGGCAGTTAATAAATGTTTATGAGATGAAATGAGTTGGAATTGAGTAGGACCAAGAATGATCTATGAAGTGCCTGTCCCCGGGAGCTCTAGAATTTAATGTGGTCCGTGTGGCTTCTGGCTAGGAAGTGGGTGGGAGCCAGAGCGATTGGGCCAAGAGACTGGATTAGGGTCATGTTCAGGATGAATGTGGTGCCGTGGAAGAACACTGGGCTAGAACGAGAGAGCCAAACCCTGCTTCTGCTGTGGCTTTTGCCTCATCACTTAACTTGTCTGGTGTAAAATACGGCCTCTTCTAGATGGAAATCTCTGCCTCGATAATAGTTTGTTACTTTACTTTTCCCACCTGACCAGAGCATCTTCCCAGAGTGGCAGAGTTAGCAGGGGCTTTGAATCGTCCAGTCTGACCCATACCTGAATAAGAATCCCCACCATGACCTACCCACCATGTGGTCATTTGGGTTGAGGGAGAACTCTGCCTCCTGAAGCAGACCATTTCCTTGTCTGAAGACAGCTCTATTGTTGCGAAGTTGGCGGCCTTGTTTGTTTGCTCACCTAATCAAGCCTCAGTCTGCCTCTTTGTAACTCTCATCCATTAATCCTGGTTCTGTTTTCTGGGTCCAAACAGAATAAATCTAACTTCTTTCATCTTAAATCTCTTCCCTTCTCACTTCTTCCATTTTCTCACTGAGACATTGTGACTTCACCCTCCTGACATCGCTTCCTTGGACACCTTTTCCAATACCAGCCACACCCTCTCTCAGACATGGTCACACTAGTGAGAGTGGGCAAGAACAGACATTCACTGATCCCCGTTGTCTCCCAGTAGCACATTCACTAAGTAACCTCTCCTCTGAGGTCACAGCTGTAGAGCTCTATCATCTGATCCAGCTCTTACTGATTATTTTCCATGGGGCTTTCAGAAAGGACATGCTCTTTCCTCAAAGTCTTTTTTTCCTCCTCACCTTCTGAGCTGATACCTGGGGACTTCCGCATGCATATTGATGCTTCCTCAAACACCCCGACTACTCAGTTCCTCCCCACCCTTCATCTACACTGAGATGGATACACCTCTGAGTTTGCCATCACCCCTGAGGTGATACTCAGTCACTCACATGGTCACATGGAAACTCCTTTTTCTGATCATAATCTTTTATGTTGGTGCCTTAAAACCCCAGTCCTGTGCTTCACCCTCACTGTCGCTCCCTACTCCGTTCTTCCTCAAGCCATCACCCCTTGGCCGGTTCTATCCTCTTCCCTTCTCACCGAGACTCTACAGCTACCTCTGCTCTTGTTGTCGATCACACCCTACCAAACCCCCACCAGGGTTTACTTCCACTTTTTGTCTTCTTCAGCCCTGTTCACACAGTCTGGAATTGAGCTGGGAGAAATAATAAAACCATGGTGACTTGAACACTAAAAACTGATCTCAATCGTGCCCTCACTCTCACAAGGCAAACCTTCTGTTCTTCTCGCATTGACTTGCTGTCTTAATTTGAATGGCCACTGTTTCGAAGCTTTTCATCCATCCTCAAGCCTCTCATTGTACCCCTTTCCTTCACACTTGCCTCATATTTGACCCCCCAAAAATTTGAAACTGTTTGAAACTTCTTCACCTCCCATCACTCATAGAACTTTTCCCGCCATCTTTGTGGCAATCTCAGATAAAGATGCCTGACTCCTGCATTTGCACCTTTGATCCCATTCCCTCCTAACTTCTTCAACAGATTTTCCCCATTATAATCTGTACTCTTTCTTCTTTAGTCTCTCTTTATGCTGATTGCATCCCTACTGCCCCCAACATGCCTTTGTCTCCCTCAGACTCAAAAAAACGCTCACTGACTCATCCATCCAAACTAGCTACCATTCTATATTATTCTTATCCTTCAAGGCTAAACTCTTTGAGGAAACTGTCTGCACATGGGACTCCATTTCTTTCACCCTCTTTAAAACCCTACACGATCTCGCTTCATCTTTCAAATGGAACTGCTCTCTCCAAAGTTACCCATGATCTCTTATTTGCCAAATCTAATGGCCTTTTCTCAGTCATCATCATTTTCTTTTGGCTTGTCCCCCTTGTTTTGTGACACTTCTTTTTTCTAGTTTTCCTCCTCACTCTGTGATCATAACTTTTCAGTTTCATTTACTGGTTCTTCATTCTTGTTACATCAAACAATTGTGGGGGTCTCTTAAGTCTCCTGAGAACACAGTGGATAAAGCACCAGACTTGGAGTCAGACAGACTTTTCTTAAGTTCAAATCCAGCCTCAGAGACTAACTGGAAAAGTCATTTAACCCTGTTTGCCTCCGTTTCTTCATCAACAAAATGAGTTAAAAAGGGAAAATGGCAAACCCCTCCAGGGTCTTTGTTAATAAAATACCAGATAGAGTCTTGAAGAATAGAGCATGACTAAAGCCATTAAACAACAACTCAAGGTTATCCTGGGCCTTCTTCTCTTCTCTCTCCATCCTCTCTCATTTCATCTTCTCAGCTCCCATAGTCTCAACATCTTTGAGCAGATTTCCAGGTTTTTATATATACATTTCCAAATGTATTATATATATATTACATATATATGCATATATGTATAATCTATTTCAAAATCCTGCAGTTTCTGTCTTCCAGACCTCTCTCATACGTACCCTTCTCTCTCTCATGTAGTCACATCTCTCTTTCAGCCCCTTCCCCATCTCTTGCAATCATCTCCTAATGTAGCGCTTAGCTTGGAGCCTGGCACATGTTACATGCTTAGTAAATGCTTCTTGACTAACTGATTGCCCATTGCATATGGCAGCCTTTAAAATACACAAAGACGGTTATTTTATCTCCCCTGAGTCTCCTCTTCTCCAGACTAAATATCCCCAATTTTTTCAATATTCTCCTTTGGGCACTTTTCACTAAAATGTGATACCCAGAAGTCAGTACAATGCTCCAGAGGTAGAGTTTTGTGCATTTTTCTCTGGGCGAGTTTTACATCTTTTTCTGTCTTGTGGTTGTCTTGTGATTCTCCCTAGTAAGCTTATAAGCCCTTGAGATTGGAGGTAGTGATTCCATCTGTGGGAATCCCAACAATAACCAGAACAGTGCAGGGAACACAAGGAAGTGCTCAGGAAAGTCTTGGTAGTTGCTTAGTGGACATGAGGGCTGTGGGAAGAAGTTAACCCTTATGCTTCTCCTTCTCTCCTTCCAGATTTATGGAATCTAGCTCGTCATCACTTTGTGAAACAGTAAGTAAAGCGAATCCTCAGGATTGTTGATGTTTAATGCTCGGTGAAAACTCCCTGCATGAACCATGAGATTCAGGTTTCCAATAGTCCTAGATATGACCCCCTCATGCTCTTTCTGACTTCTGACAGTCTCTGACTCTAACCTAAGGACAAAAGCCTGGAAGTTCTGGATTAAGTAATTGTATAAATCATGTAAAAATCCCAGAGAACCAGACTTGGAGCCAGTCAGAGCTGATCAGGCACTTAAATCTCCAAACTGCCTTGTTCCCTTAATGCCAGTGAAAACACAGGTCTAGTCCCTATTTCTGTTGGCCAGATTTGGAGTTAGGAAGACCTGGATTCAAATTCTGCCTCTGATACGTTGTCTTTGTGACCCTGGACAAGTCTTTTACCTTCTCAACCCCACAGATCACTCCTTAGAGCATCACCAACAACAAATAAATAATTAGAATCATTAGGGCAATGGACAAACAAAATGAATTTATTTTCTCCAGGAGAGGTTTCCCTAGAACCTGGGTGTGTTGGGTATTGATTGGATTCTTTGGGTGTGCATTGTATCCCTACCTCTCCCTCCCATGGGTGTGCCAAGGGCTGGGCAAATACACAGGGCAAATACACAGGCATTACACCAAAAACAGATTGTGAAGAACTATGATCTGAGCAAGTGAGCCCCAGGTTTTGGTAAAGACATACAACAAGCATATGTCCATTTTGATTTCCCAGTGTGTCTGGACACAGCCCTGTGGCAGCCATTTCTGGGGCTCCCTCCACTGGCACTGGCTTCTTTAACTCATTGGTGACCCCCAGATTGAATGTGTCCTAGGTCACCACCAACAGCACTGGAAATTCTCTCCAATTCTGGGACCGACTTTCCATCACTCCTAAGCCAGAGGAAACCAGGGTGACTCAAAGCAGGAAAGGAAGTTTCCAATACCTTCTAGGGTGTCAATTTTGAAAATAAATTTGTCTAAGTTGCTGTTTAAAACATTAAAATCTTTCCATGCCCCTTGAGAGTGGTTGTCACTGCTCTCAGAGAGCTTACAGTCTAATCAAAGAGACAACACAAAAACCACTTCGTACGTACAAGATAAACATGGACCAGCTGACCTTGAAGGGCTGTTCTGGCTCCAAGCCGGGATGCTGTGATGATCTGCTTCTTTCTTTGCCTTTCATGGAACTATAAGACTTGTATTTCCCCCCCTCCCTGGTCCCTCCTCCTTTTTCTGCTTCTCAGAACTCGTCCTTCAAGACTCTCTGCTCAGCTGACTGGGCTCTTCTATCTTTTGACCCTTCAATAGGTTCACATTTGGCTGGACCTCAGCAGAGAGTTGACTACCATCCTCTCTATGATCATTCTATAAAATTGGGCACTCTTGATGCTTGGAAAGAGCTAATTTTCATTGTTACTACCGATAATTATCAGCACTTTAGTGGAATTGTAAAGTTTGCATAATAACCCCATAAGGTATTTAGAGTAGTTTTATTAAATCCATTTTACATCTAGAGAAACTGAGGCTCAGAGATATTTTTAGCCTGTTTCTATTGACTTTGGGCCAGTCACTTGACTACTCTCTGCCTCAGTTTCCTCAAGTGTAATGGACTGGACTAAATGGCCTTCTTGCTAAATCTTTGATCTTAGAAATTAGTGACTGCCATTTGGTTGATTTCATTCAGTTCAATTAAACAAGTGTTTTTCAAGCTTTGCACTACCTAGAGACAGACAAAAATAATTCCTGATTTCATCTTATTTTCACTATGGGTCAAGTAAATTCAAAATATAAACAAAGTCAGTTCAGCCACTCAGTTAAATCAATATCTGAGGCAGAATTTGAACCCCAGTCAGCCTGGTTCTAACCCAGAGCTCTCCCTTATACCTTAGCTCACAATAGCAAAAATTCAAAATGCCGACTTCAAAGGATGATTAATTTGTCTGGCTTTTTTTTCAGGCTTCACAGATGAGTACCCCTCCATCCCCTCAAAATAAAGTTCTTCAAATGGCCTGCTGAAGAAATGTGCTGGATTTTACATAAGTACAATTGGGAAACAAGCATCCGAAGAACAATGAACCTTGAAATTTTCCTACGCCATGGCCTGCCCTCTCATGAGTCATGGGACTGATATATTTGGTGGTCACCAATAGCCCAGCTTAAACCGCAAGCACTTTCCGCTATTAGCTGATTATGTAACAAATGCCATTTCCTGTGACTTGGGGAAAGACAGACTCTGGGCCAGAGCCTTTGAAAGTCACCGGTCAGTCGCCAGGTCTATACTTTCTCAGCAGTGGGTCTAGCCCCATGGTTCCTCAGTGACTCACAGAAGTGGAAGATAAGCCACGGCTGCAGGTTGACCACCCGACCTCGGCCTGGCTTCCAAGGGCTAGTATCTGCCTGATGCAGCTGCTCGGGTCTTGGTGACAATGAGGGTACACTGCGAGGTAGAGTGGGTGCAGCCCTTCCATCGCTCTTCTAGGTCTTCTCTTAGTTATTTTCCCTTTCCTCATCTCTGAGTGAAAATGGCCTCGGTTTTTTTGTTTTGTTTTGTTTTGTTTTGTTGTTTGTTTTAAAATAAAGCCTGATGTCAATTGTTACAGAAGCTGGGTCCTGATGGTATCTCTGAATTCCTTTGTTCACACAGAGCAAACCAATGTCACAGAAATGTCCCAAATGCAACATGGGGTTTTGTGTTTTAAAGGCTTCTAACCAGGACGAGGTTCAGAAACCGGGACTTCGTCCCTGAGAGGACTCAGAGGTGGCTTGGGGGGGGCATCATGGCTGCGGTCAGTGGCGGCCATTGGTGAAGGGACCTTGTGAACGTGGCCCCCAGCCAAACCGTTAGCAGACATCCAATTCAACAGAAATGTGTTGAATGAGATGCAAAGAGAAGGAGCAGAATGCATAGAATGGGGGGGGTCTCATCTGAAGTCCATGAACTTTTCAAAAATTATATTGTTGTGACTTTTAATATAATTGGTTTTCTTTGTAATCCTATGCATTTAAAATTCTTTTTTTTTGAGAAGGCCAAAGGAGTCCTGGACACAGAAAATGATAAAATTCTTCCCCATTGGATTAAAGGCTGGCTTTGGGGCCAAGAAAACCTAAAGTTCAGTGTTGCCTTTAACATAAACTTGTAGAGTGAGGATGGAAATGATTTAACTCTCAGTGCCCAAGGCGACTTTCTAAGACTCTTCATTATAGTCTGAACGGAGCGTTCCCTATATGGATGCATTCACAGGTCTGCATAAAAACAAACTAATCATACTTTGCATGTAGAATATTAGGTCTCTGTTTTGGAGCTCCAGGGACACAAGCCTGGAGATTTCCCTCCAAGATCTCAAGGAGTGGAGTTGGAGAGGAAAAAGCGGAAATCAGATGATCTCTACCTTCTCTTTTGGGGGTCTCCCTCACATGCTTATTGAATGTTGAGCAATGAAATAGGAAGTGCCCAGAGGTAGAACGTGCTCCTGCCCCACAAGGGAGCCACATTCTATGAAGAAGACTACCTTCTCTATCTTCAGATGATAAGCTTGTTGGCAAGCACCGTGAAGAAAAATGTGAATTAAAGGAATATTGGGCTGTGGGATACTACAGTTTAGGAAATTGACCCATGCAGGTAAAGATGTTAGAGCTCTTTCAGCAAAATCGTAGTGGGTGCCAGAAAAGCCCGAGACCTCTCTCCCTCTACCACTGCTATAATGTTTAATCTCCTTCCCTCTCAAAATCTGTTACCAGTGTCACTTGCTAGTTTGCAAACTCACTTTGGTTTGGGGGTTTGGGGTTTATTTGCTCTTAATTTTGTTTTGTTTGGGGAATAATATACACCTGTGACAGAACTGGCTGACTTTAAGATACTATACAGGGACTGTGAGTACGGTTTGGAGAACACGGGTGGAGATGAGATGAATGTTATTGATGTGGGTGCCTAGCAGGCTGGTGGGCTTTGCTAAAGAGGACTTTGAATGGTTTAAAATCCTTCCTGTTTTTCATTTTATGTGTAAATATATGAGCATAAATTTATAATTTGCTAATGTTGTATGTCAATACCATTAGTGTTATTGATTTCCAGTTGTCTTTATCTATATTATCCTTTCCTAGTTTATCAAGATCATTCATGTAAAGTATTTTTTGAAGAAAATTTACAGAAACATAGAGATTATTTGTTCTTCAACGACTTAATAGAATAGACACCTGGCATAGTGCTGGGCATATAATAGGTACTTAATAAATGTTTATTGATTGATTTGTGAGTTCTTTTGGTCCTGGTGTTCTGTTCTATTCAGTTTACAAAAGTAAACTATTCACTTTCTTTTTTTTTTTTTCAAAATAAGATCAATTTTGATCATTTATATTTTTATAGAAATTCATCCTTCTTCCTTAAACTTGCTGGAATGTACATTATTCAGCCTTGTTTTCTCTTCACTCTACCCTCTGACATATACTGGTTTTGTAATCATACAACTGATTAGGTAGGTCAGTGAATCTCTCATTATCCTCAGGGACTATTAGTTACAGACATAGCTCAGCATTGGTAAAAAGGAGTTTTCCATACAGGGAACTAGCAAAACCATAGGTCTTCACACAAAAACAGAAAATCTTGTCAATTTAGACTCTGCCCAGAGACAAACCCTCACCCTCCTACATATATATACCAACAACTCCCCAACCATAGACCTTTAGTTTTAAGGTAAACTTCTCAAAGCCACATTCCAGGTAGCTGTGTGGTTTAAAAGTTCACCCATGCTTTCTATCTCACCTTCCCCCCTCTTCATCAGTTCAGATTTCATTTGTCTTTCTTTCATTTTGAAGAAGGAACACAGGGTTTTGTGGTGACTTTCCAGGGCCCACAGCAGGCCCAGGAAGCCAGAGAAAAGACATCACACCCAGCAAAGGGTTTTACTTTGTTTTATTTTACAAGTCACCCTGATACTTGACAATTTTAACACTATTGAACAATTGTAGGTTTCTGGGTCAGAGGTGTACCTGATGAGGTGAACAGCACAAAAAGCCATGTCCCTGGTAGCAAGCCAGTATCTGAATTGGCCCAGTGAGAAGGAAGCTGACTCTGTAGAGTTCCCTTGTACAGACAGAGCTGTCCTGTACTGGAGCCCACTCTTACCTTATACAACCTGGAAGTTAAGCTATAGACATCAACTCATAAGGCATCTTGTGTAAACAGGATGGACAGGATGAGTAAAATTCATATACTGAGGCAGACAATCAGCACAGTTAGCACCTAGGAAAGCTTTGTTTGGACAAGTTTGCTGTGGACTCTCACAGAATTCCCTCTTTATATATATTTACCATATATATATATATATATATATATATGTGTGTATACATAGATAGATAGATATAGATAGATAGATATATCTATATATATATATCTATATATACATATAGATATATATATATGTGTGTGTGTGTGTGTGTGTGTGTGTGTATATATATATATATTTACCAGATATATGCATGGGTAATTTTACAGAATTGACAATTGCCAAACCTTTTGTTCTAATTTTTCCCTTCCTTCCCACCCACCCCCTGGCCTAAGATGGCAGGTTAACCAATACATGTTAGATATGCTAAAGTATAAGTTAAATACAATATATGTATACATGTCCAAACAGTTGTAGTTTTTTTGTTTGTTTGTTTTGTTTTGTTTTTAATAGGTAGTTTTTTTTATTACAACATTATCCCTTGTACTCCTTTCTGTTCCTAGTTGTTCCCCTCCTTTCCTCAACCCCCCCCCAGATGGCAGGCATTCCCATACATATTAAATATCTTATAGTATATCTTAGGTACAATATATATGTGCAGAACCGAATTTTGTTGTTGTTGTTGCAAAGGAAGGATTGTATTCACAAGGTAAAAATAATCTGGGAAGAAAAACAAAACAAACAAAAAAAAAAAAAACAAAAAAAAAACAATGCTCTCAGTTTACACTCATTTCCCAGTGTTCCTTTTCTGGATGTAGCTGATTCTGTCCATCATTGGTCAATTGGAATTGGATTAGCTCTTCTCTATGTTGAAGAAATCCACTTCCATCAGAATACATCCTCATACAGTATTGTTGTTGAAGTATATAATGATCCCCTAGTTCTGCTCGTTTCACTCAGCATCAGTTGATGTAAGTCTCTCCAAGCCTCTCTGTATTCCTCCAGTTGGTCATTTCTTACTGAACAATAATATTCCATAATATTCATATACCATAGTTTACCCAACCATTCTCCAATTGATGGACATCCATTCATTTTCCAGTTTCTAGCCACTATGAAAAGAGCTGCCACAAACATTTTGGCACATACAGGTCCCTTTCCCTTCTTTAGTAGTTCCTTGGGGTATATGCCCAGTAGTAGCACTGCTGGGTCAAAGGGGAAGCACATTTTGATAACTTTTTGGGCATAATTCCAGATTGCTCTCCAGAATGGTTGGATTCTTTCACAATTCCACCAACAATGCATCAGTGTCCCAGTTTTCCCACAACCCCTCCAACATTCATCATTATTTGTTCCTGTCATCTTAGCCAATCTGACAGGTGTGTAATGATATCTCAGAGTTGTCCTAATTTGCATTTCTCTGATCAATAGTGATTTGGAACACTCTTTCATATGAGTGGAAATAGTTTTAATTTCATCATCTGAAAATTGTCTATTCATATCCTTTGACCATTTATCAATTGGAGAATGGCTTGATTTCTTATAAATTAGGATCAATTCTCTATATATTTTGGAGATGAGGCCTTTATCAGAACCATTAACTGTAAAAATGTTTTCCCAATTTGTTACTTCCCTTCTAATCTTGTTTGCATTAGTTTTGTTTGTGCAGAAACTTTTTAATTTGGCATAATCAAAATTTTCTATTTTGTGATCAATAATGGTCTCTAGTTCTCCCTTGGACACAAACTCCTTCCTCCTCCACAAATCTGAGAGGTAAACCATCCCATGTTCCTCCAATTTATTTATGATTTCGTTTTTTATGCCTAAATCTTGGACCCATTTTGATCTTATCTTAGTATGTGGTGTTAAATGTGGGTCCATGCCTAGTTTCTGCCATACTAATTTCCAGTTTTCCCAGCAGTTTTTGTCAAATAATGAATTCTTATACCAAGATTTGGGATCTTTGGGTTTATCAAACAGTAGATTGCTATTTTTATTCACTATCTTGCCCTGTGAACCTAACCTATGCCACTGATCAACTAGTCTATTTCTTAGCCAATACCAAATGGTTTTGGTGACTGTTGCTTTATAATATAGTTCTAGATCAGGTACAGCTAGACCACCTTCATTTAATTTTTTTTCATTACTTCTCTTGAAATTCTCGACCTTTTGTTCTTCCATATGAATTCTGTTGATATTTTTTCTAGGTCATTAAAATAGTTTCTTGGGAGTCTGATTGGTATAGCACTAAATAGATAGATTAGTTTAGGGAGTATTGTCATCTTAATTATATTCGCTGGGCCTACCCAAGAGCACTGAATGTCTTTCCAATTATTTAAATCTGACTTTATTTTTGTGGCAAGTGTTTTGTAGTTTTGCTCATATAATTCCTGACTTTCCTTTGGTAGATATATTCCCAAATATTTTATACTATTGGCCATTATTTTGAATGGAATTTCTCTTTGTATCTCTTGCTGTTGGATTGTGTTGGTAATATATAAAAATGCTGAGGATTTATGTGGATTTATTTTATATCCTGCAACTTTGCTAAAACTCTGAATTGTTTCTAACAAACAGTTGTTTTGCTGTACAAAAAGGATTAGACTTTGAAACAGTGTACGATTAGCCTGTGAGGGAAATCAAAAATGCAGACAGACAAAAATAGAGGGATTGGGAATTCTATGTAGTGGTTCATAGTCATCTCCCAGAGTTCTTTCGCTGGGTGTAGCTGGTTCAGTTCATTACTGCTCTATTGGAACTGATTTGGTTCATCTCATTGTTTAAGAGGGCCACGTCCATCAGAATTGATCATCATATAGTATTGTTGTAAGTCTCTCCAGGTCTTTCTGAAATCATCCTGCTGGTCATTTCTTACAGAATTCCCTCTCAATATGGGACACCTTGTCTTGGAATATCTACTGCTCATTTTCCTCCTCTGGAACACTATAGGAGCTTTTAGTTTTCTCCTCCTATTTTTTTTTAACATCTTGTGTAAAAGATGGGACAGTTTCCCCTTACACCTCACGGGACTCCCCTTAAATTAGTATTTTAATCACACACTTTATTGTTTGTATTTGTCTTGTTATTTTGTCGCTGTGTCTCTGTGTTTGCAGAATGTACATGTCATGTTTGTGCTGTGAAATGTAGCCAGAAAGAAAACCTTCAAAGAGCTGAAGTTAGAAAGAAAACTGAGAAAGATTTATTAATATCCCTAAAT
This sequence comes from Sminthopsis crassicaudata, assembly GCF_048593235.1. Classification (NCBI taxonomy): domain Eukaryota; kingdom Metazoa; phylum Chordata; class Mammalia; order Dasyuromorphia; family Dasyuridae; genus Sminthopsis; species Sminthopsis crassicaudata. The sequence continues at coordinate 34,259,306 of NC_133618.1, read as the reverse complement.
TCCACCTTAAGCTTTCCATGAGAGATTCAGAATAAGAAAAATAGGAAAAGCCTGTGACACTTTTTTCCCCCTTGGCTTCAATTGTGGCTATATAAATAAAGTTATACAATTAAAATTGGAGAACCATTAAAAATATCTCAATAGATTCTAGAGGTTTTGAGATTAATCATTAAGGGGTTTGGCAATTAGTCATTTTAAGATTATAGGAAAAAACTCCTGAGACTCCAGGGTAATTCTAAGTACTCTTTTGATCTCTTTTTCTCCTCCCCTCTGCCCTTTTGTGATTGCAGCGGGGATGGGCAGATGGGAGAAAGAAAGAAAATGTACTCAGTGCAGTGAAGATTATTTGAGATAAGATGATAAAAGCAAGTAGAAGAAAACAGAAATGTTGAATTAAAAAAAGAAACAAGACTATGTAGTTTTAAAAGGACTTTAATCAAAATTCTCTAAAGAAATATGTATGTAGACAAGAAATCAAGGAAACAACTATATAGAAATGAGAGAACTATGGACAGAAAGGGATTTGAGTTTGGAAACATTTGGAAACAGAAAAGTTTTGCTACCACTTTAAAAACTCTGGCAGCAAAAAGTCTCATCTACATTAGTTTTGCTTTTTGCAGAGCAGTTTGTCTTAGGGTCTCAGGATGCACAGCTCCCTTCTCCCTTTCCAAAGATGGGGGACAGAGTAACCCTAAAGATAGATGGGGTGGGCAGGCAGAAGCAGCAAGCTCAGTCCCCTCTCTGGAGTCCCTGTTGACTCCCCTTAATTTGTAAATTTGTCAGGTTTCTGGAAATCATTGGTGTGAGCAAGATCATCGGTAATTTATGGAATAATTTGTGTTACATCAGTGAAAAATCAATTTTGTTTAAGTATATTACTATTGAGAAAATAACATCTGTATATACTATTATGTCCTATGTACAAACATGCTTTCTTATAAATATTTTATTTGATGCATACTGCTTTGGAATTATGTACTTAAGTAGCCTCCTAAGTCTTTTATCATAATTGGAGTAAAATCTTTTATAAGTAAATTAATTTGTGCAACCATTGCACCAAGGGATCGAAAGCCTCTACCCGCAAGATTGTTGTTAATCATGTTTCCACTCCATCTGAAAATGCCCTCCACCAAAGGTACATGTACCTTTAGCCACCCAAGAACCCCCTTTACTGTTTACAACATGACTTTCCCTAACCCTTTTCTTACTGGATTTCTTTCCTCCAGCCTAGGAGATAGAGGGGGGAAGAACATCCTTATCCCACTTTCTTTTTTTATTTTCAGACTTGGTCAGCTCCAAAAGTAGAACTTTCCCTGATCCCCTTAAAATTTTTGGTCCTTTCTCTTTATTATCTCCAATTTATTCTGTATATAGTTTGTCCATACATAGCTATTTGCATATTGTCCACACCATTAGTTCCTTAAGAGCAGAAACTGTCTTCTGCCTTTCTTTGTATCACTAGAATTCAACACAGAGCCTGGCATATAGTAGGCACTTAATAAGTGCTAGTTAACTGACTAAATATATCCTGAGTTCCACCATATGATAGGTACTTAATAAATGCTTGCTGACTGCTCATAGAAGGTGGGTGGCTTGTTTTCAGAACGTAATCCCCAGGGGCCCAGTGGAGGTGGAAGAGCTGTCCCTACTCAAACAGAGAGCCGCCTCTTCAAGTGCCCTTCCTATAGTGGGAGAAGGAAGAACTCATTCTGGTTTGTGTGTCGGTGGCAGCCCAAGAGAAAACAGCGATTAGTCATTGTGAATTGTTTCCTAAAGATAAGCAAACTAGAGAGTCAGAAACTAGACTTCTGGGGGCTCAAAGACAGCTTCAGGAATGAAGACTTTGGGATTTCCCTTTTATTTCAACATAGGGTTGAGGATGCATTGCTGGAAGGGACTTGTACACTATGGTCCTATGGTCCAAACATGCTTTCTTATTAAAAAAAAAAAAAAAAAAAAAAAAAAAAACCTTATTTGATACGGACTGTTTTGGAATTAAGTACTTAAGTATCTTTTAAGTTTTTTATTATAATCATAGTAAAATCTTTTATAAGTAAGTCTCTTGTATACCTCCCCTCATCTCTTTGATGATCTCTCTTACACAGAGACTAAAATCCTACAGCTTATACACCCTACCTTATACATGCATCTCTCCATTGACTTTAGGATGACTTTGACGCCCTCAAAATGGTGATATTTCATCATTTATAGCTATCTAGCATCTGCAGAGAAAATTTAAGAAAGTATTTTAAGAGATGGAGGGGTAGCTGAACCAATTGTGCTCCATGAATATAATGGAATATTAAGGTCCCATGGGAATCAGGAGTTGGAAGGATTCAGAGAAATGTAGGAAGTCAAGTCTGAACTTAAAGCAGAAAGAAATAAATGGAACACCTTTTGTGACCTTGAGCAAGCTCTTTGAGCCTCCATTTTCTCATCTGTAAAATGGGGGAGTGAGACCAAAGGACCCCAAAAGTCTCTTCAACTTTTAAATCTGTGATCTTGTTTTCTGTATGTCAAAAAACTGAAAGTTGCTCTCTCATCTGCTCCAGTGCCTTCTCCAATTACATTTTGAATGTATTTTTGAAGCATTCTGGTCCCATCTACTTGTTCTGGTTTAATTTAATGCATGGTAAATGCTTTTCAGATGTTAAAGATTCTTCCATAGATGTTGGTTGTTATTCTGATTACTAATTTTTTTCTCTTTGGACACCGTCTATGGCTTCCTTGCCTTCCTAAGACTGTCCCTGCTAGCTCTTACTCTTTTATACTGCCAATGGAATATCAATCAATAAATAAACATGTATTAAGTGTCTACTAGTGCTAGACATTGTAGTAACTCTTAGAGATTAAAAAAGCAATCCCTGCCTTCAAGGAGTTTACAATTTAATAGGCAGTTTATAATCTAATGGAATTAGAAAAGAAACCACCTCTGTCCTTCCTATCTCCCAGCCAATTCTCAACTCCAAATGCCAGAAGCCTCAAGTTTTTCCTGGTTCTTGAACTGGACATTTTATCAAAGTTTCCTATGATATCAGAATTTAGGATCCCTGGTTTGTGCATATGCACACAAACACTAGTGTTAATTAATGGCTCTTGCCTCAATTGTGAAAGCATGAAAATTAAACACCAAGCAATGTAGACTCTGAAACTTCCCCCCCCCATTGCCACCAAATTTGGAATAATTAATTCTTGGGACCCTGATCAACATAGCAATCAATTATGGCTTTAAACTACTCAGAGGAAGGGTCAGCTACGTAGTACAATGTAGAATACTGGCCCTGGAGTCAGGAGGAGCCGAGTTCAAATATTTGAAACTTAATAGTTGTATGATCTTAGGCAAGTCACTTAATTCCAAAAATAAAATAAAATACACAGAAGAGAGAACAGAAAGAAGTCCAAAGGGAACACAAGCAAGGCAATGTGGGTCCTGCTGTATAAAATTTAATATATGCTTTTGTAAAAATATATATATATTATAATATGTAAATATGTAATAGAAAGTCATGGTTTCATATGTAACCCTTTTTTATAAATTGAAATATTCATGTTTGTCAATATCAGTCAAGTTTATAACACATTTTAAAAATTTTATATTTTAAAGAATAGGCCAGTGCTCTTTAGTGTAGGTGGGGTGGCAATGTCTACCAGAGAAACCCTCCCAGGCGAGAGAGAGAGAGAGAGACAGAGAGAGAGAGAGAGAGACAGAGAGAGACAGAGAGAGACAGAGAGAGAGAGAGAGACAGAGAGACAGAGAGACACAAAGAGAGAGACAGAGAAAGAGACAGAGAGTGAAAGAGAGACAGAGATAGAGAGAGAGTGAGAGAGAGAGAGACAGACAGAGAGAGAGACAGAGAGTGAGAGAGACAGAGAGACAGAGAGAGAGACAGAGACAGAGAGAGAGTGAGAGAGAGAGACAGAGAAAGAGACAGAGAGTGAGAGAAAGAGAGACAGAGACAGAGAGAGACAGAGAGGGAGACAGAGACACAAAGAGAGAGACAGAGACAAAGAAAGAGAGAGAGACAGAGACAGAGAAAGAGAGAGAGACAGAGACAGAGAGAGAGACAGAGAGTGAGAGAGACAGAGAGAGAGACAGAGACAGAGAGAGAGTGAGAGAGAGAGAGACAGACAGAGAGAGAGACAGAGAGTGAGAGAGACAGAGAGACAGAGAGAGAGACAGAGACAGAGAGAGAGTGAGAGAGAGAGACAGAGAAAGAGACAGAGAGTGAGAGAAAGAGAGACAGAGACAGAGAGAGACAGAGAGGGAGACAGAGAGACACAAAGAGAGAGACAGAGACAAAGAAAGAGAGAGAGACAGAGACAGAGAAAGAGAGAAAGACAGAGACAGAGAGAGACAGAGAAAGAGACAGAGAGACAGAGAAAGAGAGAGACAGAGACAGAGAGAGAGAAAGAGAGACAGAGACAGAGAGAGTGAGAGAGACAGAGGCAGAGAGAGAGACAAAGAGACACAAAGAGAGAGACAGAGACAAAGAAAGAGAGAGAGACAGAGAAAGAGACAGAGAGACAGAGACACAGAGAGAGAGACAGAGAGACAGAGAGACACAAAGAGAGAGAGAGAGACAGAGAAAGAGAGAGACAGAGAAAGAGACAGAGAGAGAGAGAGAGAGAGAGAGAGAGAGAGAGAGAGAGAGAGAGAGAGAGAGAGAGAGAGAGAGAGAGAAAAGAGTTCACTTTTGCTGGTAAGATCAATAGTCTCCCTTCTCAAGGAGTTTGCGTTCTATAGAGAGGACGCAACAGCAACATATATTAAGTGAAAAACAAGGCCATTTCTAGAGCTCAAAGCAGAAAGAACATTAGCAAGTGGAGGAATAGTCCTACTTTGAGCTCTGCTCTGAAAGAACTTAGTTCTTAGAAATGGCAGTGAAGAGCTTTCCAGCGAGGTAGTGGTTGGAGCAAATGCCATATTCCATTAAAAGCAAGTCAGTCAGTCCGCTGCAAAACGGAGTTGGTGAGGGGGAGGGATGCCCAAGAAGCCTGGAAAGTTAGGCTCCAGCCAGTCCCAGACCTCCCAGGCTCGGAGGTGCCTTAAGAATATGGAAATTAGGCAAGTTTATTGAACCCACCCTGGGAAGTGGAGTGTGGGTGGTAGGATTGAGGGCTGGCAAGTCAATCTCTCTGGGCCTCAGTTTCTCCATCAAACGAGGTGGTTGGACAAAGGGACCTCGAAGCTCCCCGCAAGATTCTCTGGGTTTCGGATTCTCAATCTTATGCTCTCTCTACCATCCTTCATGTCTCCCCGGCACAGATCCCGCTGTCCCGCCAGGCCAATTGGGCGAGCGTGTCAGCACCCCCCTCCCCCTTCTCCAGGGAAGTCTCGGAACCAGCCTTCTCCCGTAGTGGGGGGGGAGGGGGGAGCCGGCAGCGGGGCTGAGGGGCCGAGGGGGAGGGCCGCGAGCCCGCCGGCTGCCTTCCAAGCTGCCCCCCCTCCACCTGCCTCTTTGATGGCTTCGGGGGTTAGCGCTACGGGGCGGTGAGCTGACAGCCCGCGGGGCTCCGGGGCAGGAGGCGCAGCCGGGGGCGCTCGGAGCTCTGGCAAAGAAGCAACCACGGAACCATCGCGGGGCAAACTCTGGCGCTGCGCGGGGTAACTCAGGCACGCTGCGGGCTACGGTAGTTACTGTCCAAACTGCAGGGGGGGGGGGGGCGGCAGAGCTTGGAGCGGGAAGGAAAGGACGTCGAGTTGGAACCCAAAGCTCGGAGTCAAACCCGCCTCAACCCACGCGCGCGTGCCAAGTGCTGGCGCTAAGCGCCGGGGCGCAGATACAAACGCAAGGAAAGAGCCCCTGTTTTCAATTACATTCTTTAGAGAGAGAGAGATTTTTATTAAAGCTTTTTTATTTTTCAAAACATGCACGGACAATTGTTGTCTGCATTTCTCCTTCCTTCCACATTAGCGCTCGCAAAACCCAGTGTTCCGATTCCCACCCCGTCCCCCCGTCCCCAACCCCCTCCCCTAGACGGCAAGTAGTCCGATACTTGTTAAACACGTTAAAGTCTATGTTAAATCCAGTGTATGCTCACATGTTTATATGATTATCGAGCTGCACAAGAAAAATCAGATCAAAAAGGAAAAAATAAGAAAGAAAACAAAATACAAGCGAATAACAACAAGGGTGGACATGCCTGTGACCCACACTCGGCTCCCACAGGCCTCTGCGAGTAGGTGCTCTCTCCATCCCAGGATCACTGGAACTGGCCTGGAGCCGCGTCCATCAGAACTGACCATTGCACAGTCTTGCTGTGGCCGGTACAGTGACCTCCTGGGCCCGCTCACTTCACTCAGCACCAGTTCTTGTAGGCCTCAGGGAGGTTACAGAAGACAAGCTGTAAAAGGAAGCAGAACAACAGGCGGCGGGGGTAGGGACTGGGGAGAAAAGGCACCCGAGAAGCCCAAGAGTGCAGCCCATTGGGGAACAATCGAATGAGTCTAGGTGAGGTTTAGGATTTTGGCTCCTGAGTTGAAAAGCACCTTAAATGTCGTTTAGTCCAACCTTTCCCTATTACCGGGAGGGACTTCCGGGGTCATCTGAATCAACCTAGTCATGAAGGAATCTTCACACTGTGTACCCTGGGGTGAAGCCTTTATTTGTTTGTTTATTCATTCGTTTGTTTTTTATAGTAAATGAAAAAGAGAAAATCAGGCTTCTAGAACCAAATGTTGAATGCTTACAGGAGGCTGCATAGATTATATGCAGGAAAAAGACCTAATTTTTAAGGATTTTGCATCTGTGCCTCAATAGAATGTCAACTTCAAGAGAAGAGAACAGAGACTGTGTGTTGTAATATTCTTCTCTAAAACATAATGTTCTCTGGGAGCAGGTTTCTTGCGGGGCTTCTGGAGGCAGCAGCATTAGTTTCAGTTCAATATAATCACCCCAAATGCAGCCAAGAGTTAAAGTCCAAATCCTTTCCAAATGCTCTGCACAGGACAGCCTGCCACCACTTCTCTTCTTCCTTCGTTCTGCCTGATTTGTGAATCTCCTCCACTGAACCCTGGCTCTGAATCTCCTGAAGTGCCTCCTGGTTGAGGCTCCTAGCTTATATCTGCTCTCTTAAAGGTGTGAGTCTTGTAGAACTCTAGTAAGTACTAAGTACATAATCATTGTGTCTATCAATTCCAGTGACTTAGCACCTTGTAAGAATTCTAACAGTGTGTTTTCTTTGTCTTAATGCTCCAATGTCTTACACAGCATCTGGCACATAATAGGCCCTTAAAAATGTTAAAATGAAAAAAGGGAAGGAGATAGGAGGAAAGAGAAAGATCAAGGGAAAAGAAGAGATGGAAGGCAAAGAGAAAAAAAGGAGAGAAAAGACATTAAGTAATCATGGAAATTGGGGAAGGAAGGAAGGAGAAATGTAGACAACAAATAATCTTCTTACCTGTGAGCAGGATCTGCACTGAGGGGGCCCTAATGGCTGCTAGTTTCTGCCTTCACCTAGGGCCAGGAGCTTGCTAAAAGTGAAACTCAATTTGTCGAGTGGGTTTTAGAAGGGGTTCCATTGAAAAAGAAGATGTTCCATTTGGGGGTCTACATGCAGTTTGAAAATAACCTCCATATCTGTTTCAGTATCTGGTGCCATGCTCTTGCTGAACAAACAGCAACTCTTCCAGCCAAACAACTAGATCAATTCAGAAAGTCGACAGACTTTTGAAATCTTTTATTGCTATATCCTTTGTCTTTGTATCATCTTCATTTTTAAATATTTCCCTCTTCCCTCCTTTTTACCAGAAAGTCATCTCCTAGTACAAAAAAATAGAGAAGGAAGAAAGCAGTTCAAGAGAACGAACCAATATCTATCAACCAACTCTGACAGCTATGTCTGTATTCTTCAAAATCCATAGTCCTCCATTCCTGAAAAGAAGGGAGGGAGATACATTGTCTTATTTTTAGGAAAAGCTTGATCATTTTATTGTGTGTTCATGGTTTGTTTGTGGTTCTTTCCAATTAATATTTACAAATACTTGCTGTGTTAGAGTTACAAAGTTGCCACACACAAAAAAAAAAAAAAAAAAGACTGAGCCCTCATGGAGCTTATATTCTTCCACAGGGAAATAACAGAAAAATCAAAATTATAATATCAAAAAACCATGCAAGTAAATGAAAGCATTGAAAAACATTTATTCATACCTTCCAAATACAATCTTTCCTTTGCAACAACAACAATTGGGTTCTGCACATATATATTGTACCTAGGATACACTATAAGATATTTAATATGTATGGGAATGCCTGCCATCTAGGGGAGGGGTGGAGAGAAGGAGGGGAAAAATTCGGAACAGAAGGGAGTACAAGGGATAATATTGTTAAAAAAAAAAAATTACCTATGCATATGTACTGTCAAAGAAAATGTTATAATTATAAAAATTAATTTAAAAAATACTAACAGAAAAAAAAAGAAAAGCATTTATTCAGTATCTACTATGTGCCAGCCATTGTGCTAAGCATTGTAAAGAAAGATAACAGACAGTCCCTCAAGGAGTTCACATTTAATGAGAAAACAACATACAAACAGCTAGGTACAAACAAGATATGGACGGCATAATTTGAGTAATCTTAGAGAAAAGGATATAAGATCTAGAAAGGTTTTAGCTGAGACATGAAGGAAGCCAGAGAAGCCAGGAGGGAAATGAGGAGGGAGAATTCCAGGCATGGTGGATACCCAGGGCGAGTTAGGAAATGAAATGTCCTATTTAAGGGACATTGAGGAAGCCAGTGTTTCTGGGTCTCAGAGTACAAGGTAGGAGTGGGGAGTGAGAGGAAAAGAAGTTAGATGTGAGAGGCCTGGAAAAGTAGGAACAGGGAAGGTAATGAAGAATATCAAAAGCCAGACAAAAGATTTTATACAAGATCCTGGAAGCAACAGAGATACTGGAATTCATTGAATGGAAGTGTTAGGGGAATGGAAATATGGTCAAAAAGGACCAACACCACAGATTTAGAGCTAAAAGGGACCTTAGAAATTATCTGGTACCAACTTCTATTTTACATTTTACAAATGAATAAACTGATTCCCCAGAGAAAAGAAGGGACAATCTGGAATGGCAACCAGGTCCTTTGAACACAAATCTCATTCTACTGTGCTATAGTGTTGCTGGGGTTGAAAGGACCTTAGATGACTTTTGAGATTCCTTCCAAGTCTATAACTCAAGAATTCATTGAGATTGCTGTAGTATTCCAGGTAGATAGTAGAAGGCCTACATTAGAGTGAATGAATGAACAAATTAAAATCATTATCTGGGGAGGACTGTGGTTACAAATACAGAGAGAAAAGGGAAGAAAAAGGTACAAGAGAGGAAAGGAGAGAGGGAGGGAGAAAAAGAAAGACAGAGACAGAAAGAAAAGACAGAGAGAGAGAGAATACCTATTCTGAAGAAACTTACCTCCTAATAGATGGAGGGACAAAGGGAATAAATATGAGACATGAAAGAGATTGATTCCCCCAAATCAGCAAGCTGAAGAATCCTGACAATGTCACCAACAATAATACTTACAGCTGAATGTATTATGACTCTTGGCAGATTCAATTTTATGAGATTCTAGATTTTGGGGTGTGGGATGACTTGCCTCAGTAGAAGAAATCTCTTCATCAGGGAGTTCTATGACACCAAAAAAAATCATGTATCTGGTCCCCAAAAAACTGGAAAAAATAACTAGAGTTTTTAAAGTCAGTATCACCCATCTAAGAAAATCAGGAATTTCCTTTTCTTCAACCACTTAGAAACCATCATAGGGAAGCACTGTGCTTCAATAATCTAGAATTAGAGGAAAGGCTCAGTAGAAAATTCAAAGGATTGTCTACTTGGAAAGATTGGGATGGGATTGGTTTTTAGGATCTCACTGATCATGTTGATTTAATGAAATAAAGTTAAAAATCTGAAATAAAGAGGAAACTGAAGAGAAAGTTAGCAAGTCATCTATGATTTAATCTGCAAAGCTAGTATTTGCATATTTTCTTAAATTAATTTTATTTTTAATTTATGGGATAAAACAAGTATTTCCATAATAGGATATTTTTCACAATAAGATAATTTTAAAAAGATGATTGTATATAACATTTGCAAATCTACTATGTATAACTTGCTTTTCCTTTTGAATATGTAATAAAGTTATAATGTAAATTTCTGTTTCCTGCCTCCTCTTCTCTCCCTTCCCCACCCCAACCTAGAGATGGCCATCATTAGACACAAATACATATACACATACATGCACCTATATATACATATATGTGAAATTATTCTCTATGCAATTCTGCTTATCAGTTCTTTCTCTAGATGTAGATAGCATCTTTCTTCATATGTCTTTTATAGTAAATTTGGGTATTTATAATAGTTATTTTAAAAACAATATCGCTGTTATTGTACACAATAGTCTCTTGGTTCTGCTCATTTCTTATTGCATTTGCACATCAAACTAGATCACCTGATTCCTCCAAGTTCAGACACAGGGAGTGATTTATAGTGATGGTTTTCATTACAAAAAAAAAAAAGAGAGAGAGAGAGAGAGAGAGAGAGAGAGAGAGAGAGAGATTTGAAAAATGACAAAAACTTGTTTTGAACATAATTCGACTGGACAAAGCAGCTCCTCTGACTGGTTAGCTCCTCTCCTACTTTCTTAATCCTATGCCAGATGTCCTTTCCTCCAGGTACCTTTTGTAACCAAAAAGAGCAACTCCTATCTTTCTTAGAATAGTCCATTACTTAATTTAGACTCCAGTTCAAAAAGAAAAAGAGCTTAACTTCTGACTAACCTTTCTTCCGCTGCCGGAAAGAGGAACTTGGCCTTTAGAAAAACCTTAAAATCTTATGACTATTTTATTCTTCTAAATTATCTGCTGTTAAATAATAAAGTCTTTTTCAATATATTCATTATATCTATAGGCAACATGGATTTAAGAGATTATGTTAGTCTGGCTTAGCTGTTAGGGTTAGCTTTTCCTCCCTAAAGAAGGGAGCCTGATCCTGTAATGAAAGTACAAAAAAATCAAATTAGTCAATAATAGCTTATTTTCTTGGTCAAGCAGTGATAGGGTCCAGATAGAACACAGGACAACAGTCCAGGGAGAACCCAGACATGCATGATTGCCCCAATAAAGAAGCAGAGGATGAGATATGGGGTGGGGAAAAGTGGCATGGAATAAAACTCACTTAATCTCTTAATGTTTGCTTCACTGCAAGTAAAATACTCATCCTGTCTAAACTATTACACTTGGGCTACAAATGAAGGTGGAGCAACAAGAGCCTACTTTGTAGATTTTTAGAGAGAAATTAGAAAGAGCCTTGCCCAAACTGTTGTCCTAGCCATCCTCCTAGGCTTGGGGGGAGATACTAATGTTTGAGACTCAAGCCCTGCTCTCAGGAAATTCAATAGTCTAGAACATGGTTTCCGAACCATTTTTGTATTCCGGATCCCTTTGGCTATATGACAAAACTTATGTGTTCTTTCTCAAAATAATGATTGTAAAGGAATGAAACAAAATACAAATTATTACAAAGGAAGCCAATTATGAAGAAATAAGAGTTCTCAAAATATTTTTAAATACAAGTTCATGGATCGCAAGTTAAGAATCCTTCAATAGTCAGTCAACAAGCATTGGCCAAGGAAGACAAGTATCCAAGTAATTAGGATGAAGAGGAGAACATGATCATTGCATCAGGAGTACTAAATGCTTCTTGTTTATTCTCAGTTTAAGGGATGCCAACGAAGAAGGTAGAGAAGGAAAGTTATATTGGGTAATGTAAATGATATAAAAACAAAAAAAATTGATGAATTTTAAAAAATGCTTGTTGATCAGCTGGCATATATTTGTGTATTTCCTTCTCTGTGAATGAGTTGTTCACCGGCAAAAGTTATACTTTTTTTTTTTTTCTGGTAAGGACTCCACCAGTTTTGTCTTTAAACCCCAATACCGAGTATATATAGATACAACAGAATAAATAATAAACACGATAAATGCTTGTTAATAAATGAAGAAATCAATAGTATCTTTTGAATTCTCATCTCTCTCTCCAGGGCAGATACATATCTGAAGCTTGTGAGTACATTTGTACTGGTCATTTCTCTCCATAATTAAATCAAATATCATTATATCAGAACCTGCCATTTTAGAATTTCAGCCGAAAAAAATGTCCCTGCCTGACTTGAGCTTTTATTATCTATTGGGGGATGGAAAGGAATGATGTTGGGCAAATGAGTAACATAAGAGAGGGAAAGTGGATTGTATACTGATGAAAACTCTCTTTTAAGTGCTTAATTTTATAAGTACTTGTTATGCCTAATTATATATATATATATATATATATATAGAGAGAGAGAGAGAGAGAGAGAGAGAGAGAGAGAGAGAGAGAGAGAGAGAGAGAGAGAGAGAGAGAGAGAGAGAGAGAGAGAGAGAGAGGAAGAGGAATAAAGACTGGAACAATGAATTCAATGGTTTGGGGAATTCCCATAGGAGGAAATTCTCTCTATCAATTTGGGTCAACAGATACTCTGCACCTTCTTCCTTCCCATTCCTCCCTATGTTCTCATTCTGAGAAAGCCAGTCTTGATTGTATCCTATTTCTCTCTTCATTTTCCCTTCTTATCTAATAACCTTTACTCTTAAAATTAGTTATTGATACCTATAAAAATTATTTATAACTATGAAAATTTAAAATGTCATTTTTTAAGAAAAGTCATCACAATAACATAAAACTTTCAATGAACTTCTTTTCAAACAATCAGCCCCAAGGAACTAAACTTGAAGATTCAAGTCAATTCCAGAAATTTTTGTAAATTGAGTGCCTATTACATTTTATCAGACCTTGTGCTCTACATTTGTGTTACAAAGACTAAAAAAAGAACTCATAATCTTGGGCATAATCTCAAGGATCATATAATCCATAGGGGCACAGTCCTAAAGGTGCATTCATATTCTTCATTTCTTTCTATAGTAAAGTAAAATTCCATTAAATCAGACTGTACCATTTTAGAAGTCAGTCTGAAATGCATTTCTGGGACTGGGTTAAAGTTTTCTTCACATACACAAAGAAGTAATAATAAAGTTTATTGGTACATATCAAGTATAAATGTCTTCCTAGTTAGACTAAGAAACAAGGTACAATATCAGAGCTTTATAACCTAGGGAGAAAAAATTGGATTTTCTCAGTAACTATGTATTTTTTCCCCCATGGATATATTGGATCCAACTCAAATTAGCTCGTGAGAATCCAGTGTTAAATTTTCAGTGTGAACATTTACACCTCAGAAAATGAGCAAATACTCTGCAAATTAAGGGTAGATTTGTTATTTTGCTTATTGTCTAGATTTAAATAAAGTCATTAATACACATTAAACATAACAGTGTATCTCGTCTACGTTTTTAAAAAAATTAAACATTCATTAGTATATTTTGGTTAGATCTCCCTAGTTCAACTGAATTGAACTGCCTTATATAGACGCCTGAGAAACATTTCAAACTTGTGACCACACGATACAAAAGCCGATGGTTAAGTCAGTCCAGTCCCTTGAGAGAAAGAAAAAAAGAAATTCATCAAATAAATTATCTTGCATCTTACAGCCCAAATAATCAACCAAGAGACTGGATTTCTTATTTTTCACCTGACTTTTGTTGTTGGATGTATGTGTTCTAGAAAAACCCAGAAATACTGAATATTAACAAGGAAAATTCTACCCTCCACACTGAAAAAAAAAAAAAGTCACATCATGGTTAATGACCAGTAACCCAGAATTCCTCTCATCCAAAAACACAAAACCAAAGCCCGATCTATAAACCATCACACTTCCAAAACATTTAATTAAAAACTAATTCTAGTTTCTAATTGTCCATGACCAAAGTCAGAGAGTATTTCAATGCAAATTGAAATTAAAATAGGTGTGTATGTGTGCAGGGAAACCACATATACCTATATAATCAATCAAGACAAGCATCTGTTAAGTTGCTACCATACACCAAGCATTGTTCTGGGACTACCCACACCTGTTGCTCATCCCACTGAACCAAACAGATTCTACTTACCAGCATCTCCCAGTTAATGAGAGCCCAATGAGGACGAGGAGAAGATGCAGCCAGGGACGGTTCCTGTGCCTCGAGAGCCATCGTGCTAGTTCTCCCCAACACCCCAGATCTCAGAAGAGAATCCTTGCTGCCTGTAAGAGCAAACAGAAGGAAAGGCCCGTCTGGTTTCCCAAGGGGAGCAGCCACAGGACGCCAGCTCAGACATCTAAAGAAGCTCTGCTTTAGCAAAGAGAGGAAACCCCAAGGTTTCCCCACACCTCACCCCCAGACCTTCCACTGAGAGGGAACAACTGACTGGAGCTGAAACCTGGGGGCGGGAGAGGGAGGGAAGGGAGGCTCCCAGCTGAAACTGTGGCTTGGAGCTTGAGGCAGGAGTGCGAAAAGCCCTAAAAGAAACAGCAAGTGAGAGAGAACTGGGCCAGGGCCCCCAGCCCTATGAGTATGCCTGAGTCAGAGGGGAACTGGGGCCATCCTTCTCAGTGAAACCTCCAGGAGAAGCTTTGGGGAACCTGAAAACCACCATTTTCTTCAAAGTCCCGTGGGAAGAGTCAACCATGATGGAGTCAGGTTTCTGGGGAGCTCTTTGCTCCCTTGGGTATAACTGCCAGTGTCGATAAGCTTCATTCAGAATCATTTACCTTCCATCTCTATGTTGTATTTATTTTCTATAGAGCCTTACTCTTTCTTTTTTTTTTTTCACTTTATCGTTGCAAAGAGAGATGGCCATGTAGATAATGCAATTATATCGATCTGCCCATATAAATACAAATAATTATATCATTCTGGCCATATAGAGAGTTTCAGTTATAATGATCTGGCCATGTAGATAATGCGATCATATAGATCTAGTCATATAGATAGTTGCAATTTTATTTTTGGCCATGTGGATAGTTGCAATTATACAGATCTATTTGTATATCAGCTATTTGCAAATCTAAGAATATGACTCTTAGGGTTAGGATAACATAACATGGGAGTCGAAATATGTCATTTTTTTATTATAGCTTTTTATTTACCAGATATAGGCATGGGTAATTTTTCATCATTGACAATTGCCAAACCTTTTGTTCCAACTTTTCCCCTCCTTCCCCCCATCCCCTCCCCCAGATGGCAGGTTGACCAATACAGGTTAAATATGTTAAAGTATAAGTTAAATAAAATATATGTATATATGCCTGTATATTTTTTTTTGCTGTACAAAAAGATTCAGACTTTGAAATAGTGTACAATTAGCCTGTGAAGGAAATCCAAAATGCAGGCGGAGAAAATTAGAGGGATTGAGAATTCTATGTAATGCTTCATAGTCATCTCCCAGAGTTCTTTCGCTGGGTGTACCTGATTCAGTTCATTACTGCTTTATTGGAACCGATTTGGTTCATCTCATTGTTGAAAATGGCCACCTCCATCAGAATTGATCATCATATAGTGTTGTTGTTGAAGTATATAATGATTTCCTGGTTCTGCTCATTTTATTCAGCATCAGTTCATGTAGGTCTCTCCAGGCCTCTCTGTATCCATCCTCTGGTCATTTCTTACAGCACAATAATATTCCATGACATTCATATCCCACAATTTATTCAGCCATTCTCCATTTGATGGGCATCCACTCAGTTTCCAGTTTCTAGCCACTATGAAAAGGGCTGCCACAAACATTTTGGCACATACAGGTCCCTTTCCCTTCTTTAGTATTTCCTTGGGATATAAGCCCAGTAGTAGCACTGCTGGATCAAAGGGTATGCACAGTTTGATAACTTTTTGAGCATAATTCCAGATTGCTCTCCAGAATGGCTGGATGTATTCATAATTCCACGAACAATGCATCAGTGTCCCAGTTTTCCCACATCCCCTCCAGCATTCTACATTATCTGTTATTTTTTGAAAATTAAAAAAAATGGCATTTTAATTTTTATTCTGTTGGAATAAAAAAAAACACAAAATGAAGATGAGAAAGAGTTCATCTCTACACATACATGAGAACCAATTATAAGCATCAGCAGCTATATTCTCCTGCTTCCTCAATGGGATCTAAGGCTGTCTGGGAAGAGCAGACATGGCAATAGGTACAAGACCACTGCTAGCAACATAGCCAATGCATGCAAAGATAGAAGAAGGGAGGGAAATTTCCCAGGAAAGAAGACCTGAATTTAAATTGCTTCCCTAACAACCGTCCAGATAAGGAGGGGGGAGACTGAGTCAGCAAGACTGACCAGGGTGTTCTACTGGGACTCCTCTCCTTGTAGATCACTGGCTAAATGGAATCAGCAATCCATGCTTCCCTTTGCTTGGATGCAGCACTGGGCTTAAGAGTTATGGCTCTAACACAGTGACTGGCCTCAGACATACCACAATACTTGTGTGACACATAAGAGCTATGTGACAAAGGCACCCTGAGCCAAGGATTTTTAATAAGATCTGGAAGGCACTCTCTGAAGTCTCAAGGAGACTGGAGCCCCATCACTGCGGGAGGCAGAAAAATGGCCTTAACTGGGTAATCACACCTCCATTTCCCTCCTCCCCAAGATTCCATAACCAGAATTACACCTACCTATTACACACCAGATGTGTGAGATCGAACAGGGCAGATTTTTTAGCATTCAAGATAAAAGCCGCTTTCTTTGGTTACTCATTAGGGGAGTGGGAAGGAAGTAAGCAAACCCCAGACTGGAGGGTAACCATTAATCTTGGCTGACTTGGCTTCCCCTCCCCAGCACACATTTATTACACAAAATATAATCATGGGTAGAGGGGAAACATTTATTAAAGTAAACAGTAAAATCTTATCAAGGAAGCCATATAGATTAGTTTAGATGATAAAATACACAAGAATTAGGGGGTTCTGTGATCCGGGAGGAAGAAGTTTCAGCTCAGCCAAGGGAAAGAATGATCTCACCCATGCAAACCACGAGTAGCATCTCTGGAGCTGGAAGCACTGAGATTTATCAAAAACTATGTTGAAGTCCTAGCAGCTTTCCACATGTCTAGAGCTCTAGGCACATTCTCTGCCTTCTTTCCTCTTGCCCCGTTTCTCTCTCTCCATTTCTCCCCTCTCTGAAGTTTCTCAATCAGAAGTCACATATAAAGTTTCACAAAGTATTAGGACTTTTTTTAGGGGACCATCAAACCCACGCTGGGGATAGGACTACTAAAGTTCCATTCAGGGGGTTCCCACACTTTCTACTAGTTCTGATTCTTGTCCTAAGATAGAAATCAATTACAATCTGCTGGTGGTGGATGAAGAATCCATAGCAGTAAAATTACAAATCTCCTATGTTTTGCTATCGCCTCCCCAAAACCTCATGAAGTAAAAATCAATCTACATTCATTTATTGTAGACCTATTATGTGCTAGGCACTTTCTTAGGTGCTAGAAATTCAAAGACAAAAATGAAACTTTCTCTGTCCTTGAAAAGCTTACATTCTATTGGGGAGAGATAATATACATACACACACATATACAAATATATATACTTATATACATACTTAAGTCTATGTAAATATATGTACATATATACACACAAATATATATATATATATATATGTCCATACACACACATATCTCTCCAAAATCAACACAAAATAATTTGAGGGTTCCTATATTGATCTTACAGGCAAAGAAACTTGACTCAAAGTGAATATATCACTTGTCTCAGGACTTATGAGACTTGTCACCCTAGGAGAAATTCCTCCTCACTGTGGTTTGGAGATGATCTCTAAGTTCTCTTCCAGTTCTGGAGTGTGATTGTGTCCATCAGACCAGGACAACCAGAATGGAAAGGATCAGAAAATTACGTCATCAGAGAATGGTAGCTGAAGGAACTGAGAATGGTTAGCTGGAAGAAGGAATATAATGACAATCATCTTCAAGTACTTGAAGGACACTCTCTAGGAAGAGTCTACTAAGACAGATGGACTTATTCTCTATGGCCTCAGAAGGCAAAATGAGAAGCAATAGGAGGAAGTTGCATACAATCAGATATTGGTTCTATTGACAGGGAATAGAACTATCCAAAAATGACCCGGATGCCCCAGGAGCTGACTTTATTTCACTGGAGGTCTTAAAACAAAAGCTGGATGACCATTCATAATGGGGATATTTGGGTCAGGGATGGGCTGTCTTATGTAACCTCTGAGGTCTTATCTGGGTTCTCTGCTGGCCCTTGAACCTTGGTCCCCTGACTTCAGGTCCCAGGGTCATAAGACTACTTAACAACTGGAATGGATGGAAATCCTCCCTTGGAAATTTGTAAAAGACAAGATCATTATTAGGAGATCCATGACATAGTTTCATTCTCTGTAAGCCTCAATTTTACTATCTCTTAAATTACTATTTTGCTGGATTGTTGCCCAAAAATTGTATTTTATAAATTGTAAAGCATGAGATGAATATAAACCATTAAAGTAACGTTAGCTCAACTTTAAAGGAGCATTTCTCCAGGTCCTGTGAGGAGCGTTAAAAATTTAAAAAGAAAAGAAATAGAAAAGAAAGTCATTTCTTGCTGTCCTCAAGCAGATCTAAGATACCATTCAAGAAACCCAAGCTGACAAACACTGAGTGACTATTTTGACCATAACTGGTCTCAGAGAAGAGACATGGAAGCTCCTCCCTCCTTGCAGGAAAGAGGTATGGTTGCAAAATCTCACATTATCAAATGCACATCACTGTGTCGGTTGGTTTTGGCTGCTTTCTTTGTTACAAGGGAAGGTTATTTGTTGGGGGAAGTTGAGCATATCTAGAAATTAATCTGATATAAAAACAAAAGGTACCCTAAAAAACTTATTTTAAAAAATAAAATAGAAAAGGGGTAAAGGCAATACCCCTTTCTAGTGCTATACCCATTGCAATTGCCTCTTTTGCTCTGATCTAGTTAGTATCACCAAAGGAGTGAACTAAATATGATGTCTCTCAACCCAGCCATTCTCCTTTTTATAGAAGCTTCAGGAAAGTCTTTGGTATTTCTATCTGTGGCAAGTGACTACAGCTAAAAAAAAAAAAAATCAAATGAATCATCCAGTGGCCACTATGGTAACAAATCTGTTTATTTTTAAGTTGGACCTGGGACAGAAGATACATTTAGCCTTACAATTAGAAGATACATTTAGCCTTTAAAGTGAGCTGATTGGATAAGGCTTTACACACACAGTTGAAAGTTTTACATTGTTGTTAATGATATCTTTTATTTGGAGATTTGTTTGTTTTTATATCCCATCATTTCTCAATATATTACTCCCCTACATATACTTGGGGTCTTTCCTTGCAACAAAGGAAAAATCACTTTATTTTAAGGAACCATCCAAGCAAACACATCTGAAAATGCAGACTAGCCTCTGCATAGTTAGCAGATTCTCTACCAAGAGAAGGGATGTGCATGAAATCCTTGGCTCTCTGGTCCCAAGAGTGTCCATTGTAATTAGATTATCTGAATTTAGCCATCTTTCAGTGGTTCTTGTGTCTATGTTACTACTAGTACTGTGTTCACTGGTACTATTTTCTTCACTCTGCATCATGCCATTTAAGTCTTCCAGGATTTCTCTGAATTTCTCATTTCTTTAGGAGAATGCAATCATTCTCTTTTGCACCATATGTGTCCCATGCTATGGCTGAAGTTTCCATACATTGCTAGTACACATACACACATTCTCAGGGATGTTTCTAAGTACGCAAACTGTACTGAAAGCAATTCCTGTCATTCAAAAGATTAACCTCAGTAACCAAGACTTGAGTTAAACAGGATGTCACAACATCTCAGCTGTAGGTCCCTCTTTATTTGGGGGCAGGAGAGGAGAAAGGCTGATAGAAACCCTTTCCTTGGCATAGATGGAGAGAATCTAGATTTGGCAAGAATTAGGGGAGATTTTCTCCTCTTGAATAATCCTTCTGATTTAGATATTAGTTATTGACTGATTTGAATCAACACCAGATATAAAGGACTTGGAAAATACTCAGGCTTCTTTGTAGATCTAGTATTTTTCCACTGTCTCTGCACTAATGACACTCTTTTGCTTGTCTAATACCTTTTCCTTTCTCCGAACTCTGGGACACTAGAAACTCCTAGGCACTCATTGAGTAATATGAAGCATTACAGTCTCCCAGTGCCTGATACAAAGGAAATACTTAATAAACACTAATTGATTGATTGACATCAGAAATGAGAAACCAATCAGCTGGGACTGAGAGAGACCAGCCCTATTCTTCTTTATGAAACACTCTCCAGAGTACCTGAGCTGTTCCAGTGTAGGGAATGATGATGAGAGGAGAGCCCTTGGTGCTCTCTCTACTCTCAGTAACATCCCGGACTCCCTTTTCCTGCCCTGGAACTCAACCTTCTCTCTGGATTCCTACCAGAATCTTGCTCCCAGACAGTAATGACAAGACCCTGTGTGCTTATATTCTCTTGGGGCAAGACAACACACAAAAGGGAGCTGACAAGGAGAGATTGAAGGGAAAGGGACAGATGAAGATTTCCAAAATGGAAAAGGAGGTGCATTGTTTAAAAAAAAAAAGTCCAGAGAGTTAGCAGTACAGTCTGGAGAAAAATAAAAGCATGTTTTTCCTGGACATCCTCCTTAAATTGTCGATTCTAAGAAGAATGACCCAAATCATTACTAAGTTTCTTCCAATAAGTGAAGTCTAGGAGTAGAGTTAACTTCCATTTAAAGAGATGTCTATGACATGGGAAAGAAAGCCTAGAGAGTCAGAAGTGCAACTTTGGAGAGGAATGAGGTTTGGAAAGAAACTCCAACCTGACCTATTCAAAGAAAATAATAACAATAATAACAGGCAATGGACAAAGGGAAAGACAGTGAGTATGACAATTGCCATTTGTGAGCAATGTTTAACCGATGCAAAACAGCAACCACAATGAAGAGACTCAAAAGGATCCGGAACCCACATCAGCCAGCAAAGTTCTTATCTTTATGCCAAGCTGAGAGACACAGCAGCCAATGGCAGTATCCGCTTCAGATATAAAAAAGTCTCTTTATAAGACATTATAGAGGAGAGATAAATCACAAGTAACAAGGGGAAAAGAAAACCTAAGAGAGAATGGCATGGAGTCCGGCTGATAATAATACCTGACACTTGCTTTCTGCACTAACCTTACCACTCCATCACACCTATAGGTATTATTTTCACAGATGAGGAAACTGAGGCAGGTGAAATTATTTGCTCAGAATGACAAAACTGGCAATAGAACAGGAGCGTACATTCAGGGCTTAAAGGGATCTCACGAGTCACCTGATCTGGAATCTCCATTAAAGAGATGCAGAACCTGAGGTTCACAGAAGTTAAGTGGCCAAGGTAACTTAGCATGAGGCAGAAATAGCAAGATTCAAATTGAAGTCTTCTCTCACTCCAAATTCTGTTTTCTGTCAAGTGAATTGTGCTGTTTCTCAATGATCATAATCAGGATTCTAAATGCAGCTTCTCCTTACTCTGAGTCTGGCCATCTCTCTTCACTCTGAACATTCCAAGAGCCTGTATTACTGGGAAGACCACCACTGTGAAGTGGAACAGGTCTGGCTGCCCCTTCAAGAGTCATCTTCCCTCAATCAGTCAAACTAGCATGAAACAAACCCATTTGTCTCCTTGCCATCTGTATCTGGGACAAAGAGACAAGTACGATTCCAAAGCCAGAATGAACAATTGGATCTGACCAAATCACATGGAAGAAATCCACAGCAGAGGAATCAATTTCTAACAAGACCTCGTGGAGCAAGTTTTTGAGATATCTCAAAGCAGGAAAAATTTCAAAAGAACTAAAATTAAAAGTTAAAGTTAAAAGAACTTTGTAGGTCATTGTGCCCAAACCCTATATTTACAGATGAGGAAACTGAGGCTCAGAAAGAATAAGTACCTTGAAAGGGTAGGAAGCGGCCCAGTCAACGGTGACTCCAAGTCTTTGGCACCAGACCCAGAACTTTGTTCTCTGAGCAACAGTTCTCAGACATGCACAAAGCCAGGTGACAGAGAAAACAGCAGCAACTGCCAATGTTTATGCCATCTTTCATTTCCATACACTCATTCCAAGAAGGCTCTAGATATCCATACTCAGGATCCTCTTACTGAACACAAGGGAAGGAGACCAACAAGTATATGATATGTTTTACCAAGTGCCTCTGCATATCATCTTGTGATAATAAGTCACCATGAAATGAAATTGGCTTCCTAGTATTTTTAAATTCAATTTTATTTTATTTTCAGGTTTGAATTATCTCCCTTTCACTTCCCCCAATTGAGAACACAAGAAAAACAAAATTTATTATAAATGTGTATAGTCAAGCAAAAGAAATTCTCACAATGAGGAAAAAAAAAGAAATGAAGGAGGGAGGGAGGAAGGAAGGAAGGAAGGAAGGAAGGAAGGAAGGAAGGAAGGAAGGAAGGAAGGAAGGAAGGAAGGAAGGAAGGAAGGAAGGAAGGAAGGAAGGAAGAGAGAGGGAGACAGAGACAGAGAGAGAGAGACAGAGAGAGAGAGACAGAGAGAGAGAGAGAGAGAGAGAGAGAGAGAGAGAGAGAGAGAGAGAGAGAGAGAGAGAGAGAGAGAATATCTTGGTTTTGAGACCATCACTTCTCTATCTGGATTTGGGCAGTGGGAGTTCTTTGGAATCATGGCAGGTCATTGCGTTGATGAGGGTTAGGGTCTCTCAGAGTTGTTTGTCTTTTGTCACAGCATAAGTCGTTTCCACTGGCGTTTCTCATCAGAAGTCCCCCTTCTGTACTCTGTGACATAATCACAGATTCTGAGGAGTACAGAGTCCACCTCCTGCCTGTTGTTGCTGCTCTTTTAACCAGCCTTTGGTAAGCGAGCGCTCTGAGCCAGTTGTCTGCCGGGTACAGGTTACATGAAAGAATCTTTCAAAAGAGACAACTTTGTGTTGTTCGAGGACATGACATGTATCAACATCAAAGGGGAAGGAGGCATCAAACAAAGGAAGATGCTCAACAGATGCTTATCAGAGTCTAGCAGGCAGGATCCAGGTAGAGAAAGGATTCCCTCCTGCAGAGCGGCGCCCCTGGAGCAGCACCGTGGGCTCGACTTTGTGGCCGTTATCAGCGGGGCTTGCTCCCCTCATCATGGCCATGTAACAGTGGGAAGCAGGCAAGCCGGGGACTGGGAGCAAACGGGGATAAGATTCAACAGCCCAAATGCTTTGCCGGGGGAGTTACAGGGGAAAAGATTAGATGGTTTGCACAAACGACCATAGTAATCTAGTTTGAGAAACTGAAAGATCTAAGCTTTGGGGACCAGAACTCCTTCTATGACAAAAACTACTTGGAAACCATCATTAGAAAACCTTCAAATGAGAATAAAAATTTAAAAAAAAACCTTCAACACAACAACAACAAATAAGAGAAATGGTGGATAGTTCTGTTCTGCTACATCTACTGTTCTGCTACATCTACATCTGCTCTGTACAGGAAATTTCCATGATAAACAATCGATAAGCATACTAATTACCATAGATCCTGGAGTTTAGAAGTCATTTAATTGACCCCCTCATTTTACAGAGGGTGAGAAGACCTGAGAAGTAAGTGGCAGGAAAAGGACAACGCCATTCCAAAATAACACAGTGTTTTACACATAGCAAATGCTTAATAGGTGATCATTTCATCCATTCTTTAATTTAAAATGTCTCCCCATACCTTTAGTGAAATTATCCGATTGAAAATTTTTACCTTGGTTGTCCTAGTAGGATTCAAATAACCCTGAGCAGCGTCACTTATAATCACCTATCCATACTTTAAGGAACTTTATTTTCTTGGGTGTCTTCTGGTTGCAGCTGGGGAAGGAGAGGGAAAGACTTGAGTGGGAGGTTAGAGACAGGAGGAGGATGGGAGTCAGCTGGAGGGCAGATAAGGGCATCGTGCTGGGCAGCAGGGGAGGTGAAGAGCAGAGCCAAAGGCAAAATCTGCCCAAGGGACATCCCTTGTCCATTACACCCATTTCTGCCCAATTGAGTTGAAAAAAAAAAATTCCCTGTGTGAAAAAAACAGAGGCAGCACCCCCTAGTGCACTGATTTAGTCCTGCTCTTTTGAGTAGTTTGTCATCCAATTAATGTTCTTTGTTGTTCCTGATGGCCTAGTTGTCAAACTATGAGTCAGGATAGAATTCTCTAGTCCTGCTCTCCCCCTGTAATGATAATAAGCTGTATTACTCTCTCTCTTCCCCCTCACCCCCATCCAAGTTGAAGGGCCTCAAAACCCTGGGGGCAGCTCGGTGGTGCAGTGGATAGAGTGCCAGCCCTGAATTCAGGAGGACCCGAGTTCAAATCTTATCTCAGACACTTATCACTTCCTAGCTGTGTGACCCTGGGCAAGTCACTTAACCCCAGCCTCAGAAAAGAAAAAAAAAAAAAAAAAAAAAAAAAACTGTGGGCATGTCCCCACCTCTTGGGACTCAGCTAGCTCCTGCTAAATATTGACCTCTCAGAGGCTAGAAGGAGTGGAGGGGTTATGGGAGCAGAATCCAGATGCTAACAACTTAGAGTTATAAGAGATCTCAAACACCATCCAGTCCAACCCCCAATAGTCCCCTCCACTAGACTCCATGCTCCTGACTCTCTTCCTGGATATGTTTCAACCCATTCCCTCAAGGGTCTGTTCTCTGGGACTCATTACTTAATGAACTAATTTGTGTTCTATTCAGGGTTATTTCCAAAATCTCAGTGCAATTTTAAGCTTTTTGTTGTTGGTCAGTAATTTTAGTTGTGTCCTACTTTTCATGATCCCTTTTGGGGTTTTCCTGGCAAAGACACTGAAATACTTAACTACTTCTTCCTCCAAATGATTTTACAGATGAGGAAACTGAGGCAGTGAAGTGACTTGCTCAAGATCACACTATGAAATAAATATTTTAATTTTTAAAATTTTTTTAAAAATTAATTTAGATTAATTTAATTTAATTTTTTTAATTTAACAAATGAAGAAACTAAGGCTTGAGAGAAATTAAATGATTCACTCAAAATCACTGGTCAAAGGAAGCTTCTGAGCTGGAATCTGAACTTTTTGACTCCAGGTACAGCAGTTTATTCACTCTACCACTTAGCCACAGTTTAGGTGATGTGCAGGTTGACCTAAATGTCTCTAAGATTCCTTTCCCCTCTAGCAATCCTTCCATCTTTACGTCTTTCTCTATTTTTTCCATCTTTCTCTTCATCCAGATTCAAAGAGAAGAGTTCTGATACTGAGTAGAGAGAAGGGGGAGAAGCAGCAAAACTCTTTCCATTCTGCTTGTGTATACTCTCCCTGCTCAGCCCCAACAGCTATTTTCATTGAACAGATGGTGGTTTACAAGCTGATCCCTTTGGGTCATGGAAACAACCTGCCTCCCTCAGCTACTGTTTCCACCATCGCTTATTCCCCTATTTAACCCAGTTGTTCTAAGTAACTGGTGAGCCCGGATCCCTGACACCCCACAGAAGCTTCTAAGAGAGAATGGAAATCTTTCTGGTTCAAATGAGGTTGCTCTGCTTAAAGGAAACCCAAAATAGAGGAGCTGTTGATTCTGACACCTTTTGTCTTGTGTACATTTCAACGATAATTCTGTTTTCTTGTGTGTATTTTTTTTCAGTTTCTATTTCAGGGAAAATATTTACACTTAGAAAAAAAATCATTTCCTCTAGTACAGTTGTGAGTTAAATTTTGTCTGACCAAACTTTATTATAAAATATCATAAATTTTATTATAAAATAAAAATGAGGCATATTTAAATGACCTGAAAAATTTGTGTACTGCTACCCACTTCCAGTCAGAGGGGATGGACTCAGGATGCAGATGAACCATTTATTTCTTAGAGAGGAATAAGGTGGGAATTTTGATTTACTTGACTACCTATATTTGCTACAAGTGATCTGTTTCTCTTTTTTCCCACTGGACTTAGTAAGGAAAGCACATTTTTTTACAAATTTTTTTAAAAAGACAATTTTAAAAAGAAAAAAGCATACAAGAATAAAGCAGATTTGAAAAACAAAGTTCCCCAAAATAACCTCGTGGCTCTTGGGGGGGGGGGTGTTGAATTTCACTATCTTTAAAAATAGTATTGATACTTTTTGTTCTTACACTAACTTCATTTGTTTCTTAATGTATCCCTATCTTTTCCTCGAGAGACATTCTTATTATCAAAGAATTAAAAAAAAAACAAAAAGGAAAGGAAAAATACAATTCAACAAGACTAAATAAATTAGCAATCCAGTCTGATGATATATTTAATATTCTACATCAATAGTCACTCCCCCCCCCATCCCATTTCTTGCAAAGAAAGAAAAGAAGTTCTTTCTTAAGTTTCTTCCTGTAAGTCAAATGTGGCCATTAGAATCACATAGTGTTCAGTTCTGAGCCTATATAATCAGACATGGAGAGGAGAGGAGGGGAAGAGGAGAGAGAAGAGGAAGAAAGAGGAGGGGAGAGGAGAGAAAAGGAGAAGAGGGAAGGGGAGAAGAGAGGAGAGGAAAGGAGGGGAGGAGAAGGAAGAGGAGGAGGGAAAAAAGAGAAAGGGACAAGAAGGACGAGGAGGAGAAAACAGTAAGGATCAATTAATTACTGCTAGTGGAAGGGAAGAAATAAAAAAACATTTAAAAATGTATTTGGGGGTTGGGGTTTTTTTGGTTTGTTTTGTGTTTTTTTGTGGAGTTTTTTGTTTGTTGGGTTGTTTCATGTGTGTGCATTTTTTATTTTTTGCAGTTTTTAAAAGAGAATGTGGATCTATGGGGATGCCTGAGTTCATTTAATGAGTTAAATGGCAGCAATCTTCAGAATGTCATTTAGAAAAATAGCCACATGAGTTCCCCAGAAAACAATAACAAAATTCATCTGGAAGAATAAAAGTAAAGAATATCAAAGGAATCAATGGAGCAAAAATGTGAAGAAAGATGGCCTAGTCATACCAAATCTCAAATTTCATTATAAAATGGTAATTATCAAAACAATCTGGTACAGGCTAAGAAATAGAGTGATAGATCAGTAGAAAAGAATTAAAAATCACAGTTAAAAAAGCACTGAAGTTTGAGCATAAAAATCTATTGTAGGATACTGCGTAATTATAATGACCAAGTTTAGCCCCAAAGAAGAGATAAGAAAATGTCCAGCCTTTCCTTCTTTGCAGAGGTGAGAGACTATGGATATGGAATATCATATATGCTGTCAAACACATTTTATCTGTTGATTAATTTTGCCAAACTGCTTTACACACACACACACACACACACACACACACACACATCCCACTTCTCTTTCTATTATTTGTTACAAAGGTGACTCTTGGGGACAGAGAGATTGTTTTGGAAGGAAAGGTAATGAATAAACAAAAGATCAATAATATAAAAATTTTAATATCATCTGATTACCTATTTATTACATAAATTTGATGCAATTGTTATTTCCCAATAGGCAAAATATACCATCTCCCTGTCCTTGAGAGGGAGATTCATTCTCTCCCTACATAATCTCATTCACTCCTATTATTCCACCTCCATACAGCTAATTTCCAAATCTTTATCTCTAGCCCTGATCTCTCACTTGGGTTTCAATCTTATTCCTCCATCTACTTACTAAATATTTCCACTTGATTCAAGGTTCAAGCTTCTTAGTCTTTTTTCCATAATTCATCCCCCCAAATTCTCCACTCCAGATAAATTAGCTTAATGGTCCCCCAAACATACCATGTAATCTTTTGTTCATGTTCTTCCATATTCTCAAAACATTCTTCTCCATCCGTCTGTTCAATTGACTCAACATTCTGTGTTTCCTACTCCTTCAAGGCATTTTTATATTACTTGCAACCACAAAACAGGAATCAAAGATTGGCCAAGTCATGGATGATGACCCTGCCATGGAAAATTAATTATTCTAACTTTTTTATCTGAATTCACAATAACCCTCATTTTGTTTCTTTGGGTTTTTTGCACCTGAGGCAAAGGAGTGTTTCCTCACCTTCTCTTTCTGCTTCTTCTTACTTTGGTCTGGGATTTTATTCGAGATGCAAGAACTGGAGGCAGAGGCTAGAGCAGCTGATCCCTAAGTCCTAAGAAACTTGAGGGAACCCAATGCAACTCTGATAGTAGAGAACAAGGGAGCCATCATATTTCTTTTAGTTATGAACCTGACAGAAGAAGGAGAAAGGAAGAGGGGAGGGAGGGAGAAGCTACTTTGTGCCAAGTACCTTACAAATGTAATTTGATCATCGCAAAAATTCTGGGAGGAAGATGCTATTATTATCTTCATTTTACAGTTGAGGAAACTGAGACAGGCAGAAGTGAAGTGATTTGTCCATTCACAAAGATAGAATGAATAAAAACAGGGTTTTAACTTAGGTCTTCCAGTTCTCTAGTCACTGAGCCACCTACCTGTCTCTGATGAAGGAAAGTTTAATCTCTTCCTTTTCTAAACCACAGGTGCACATGATCTGGGAACTTCCTACCATCCCTGCAGACAATCTTGGGAAGAGACCGACAAGATGAGGAGAATTTATCTCTTTCTCTACATTGAATTTCACATTTTTAATCACAAAATAGTGAAATGTCTGGATCTGTGAATATTATAAGAAAAGAACTAAAAAAGTAAACTATTTCCTGGGTGAAGGAGGAGATCCAAAGATCCAAGTAGTAGATTTCATATTTTATTATATTATTATTTATATTATATAATATATTTATATAGTTTTCACATTTTAATATTTCATTTCATCCCCTAGCTTAATTTGGGATTTGGTCAGAAAGGAATTAATAAAGCTTCTTTTACATCATGCAAGTCTTCCTCCTTGAGGGAGTAGCCTAGGTATGTGAAAGCAGAGCACTCTCTAGTGGCCACAGGGATAATATCGCTTCTTAGAAAATGGACTCATTTCCTTCCCTTTCACTGAGCTGGAGACTAACTGACAAGGCTTGGTCTCTTAAGTCAATTAGAGTGCCCCCTAATGAATAATTCAAGCATTCCACTTGGCTAATAAAACTCCTTTGCTGGATAATTAACATGTGTCTTGCAGTCTTCCTGTATGCTTAAGAAAGAAGAACTATTTAATCTTTTAAGTGCTTATGTCGTTTCTTAACTGGTCTACACCAGTAATAATAACAGGTATTTATAGAGTTCTTTAAAGTTTATCAAGTGCTTATTTGTAAACATTTTATTCTACTCTAACAACTCTGTGCATCTCCCTTACAGGAAGTTTATCATTCTGGGGATGAAACCTTTTTGTAGAGCATTAGAGATATAGATACAGCTGTAGAAGGCACATTTGACAAAGTCTTTTGAGTTACTGACCATCTTTGGTCATCTTTGACAACCATCTTTGAATGGTTTCTTCTAATTTTCTTCTTTCCTAACAAAAATTGAGAGACTCAGAAATTCCAGGTAATTAGAGTCCTAGAGGTTTAATTCTACATGCAGGCAAAGCTTCTTTCAGTAAAGATTTAGATCTTATAATTACAGTCAGGAAGTCCCACCTCCACCACCGACTCACTGGGTGACCTCAAGATAAGTCATTTAACTTCCCTTGGTCTCATCTGTAAAATAAGGGGGCTGGGCTAGGATCTGTGACAACCCTTCTTCCAGCTCTAAAAGTCTCTGCTCCTATGAAGATATACTCTAATTAAATTGATGAGACATAAAGAAATAGTGAGAGGAAGGAATCGACAGAAAAAAAAAATCTATAGAAAAGAAACGATTGTTAATAAGCTAAGGAGCAGCCAAATGCAAAGATGGACAGACTCGTCATGTGGAATATCATGGTCAAAAGAGCAGATTTTGGCTAATGTTTCTAAAAGTGGAAAAGAATATTCCCAGGTAACTGGTTTTCAAAACTTAGAATAGATGGAAATATCTGCCAACAAGTCAAGTTTAATCAGTAACATTTGTCAAGCACCTATTATGTGCCAGACACTGTCCTAAACACTGGGGATACAAAGAAAAACAAAAGCCATCCCCTGTCCTCAAAGCTCACAGTACAATGAGGGAACCAACATGCAAATAACAAACAAGATGCACACAGGACAAATTGCAGATGATCACAGAGGAAGGCACTAAAATAGTGAAGCCTTCCATGAATTGATGCAACAATAAGAAAGTATAATTAGGATGACAATTCATATGTGGCAAAAAAAAAAAAAAATACCATAAAAGCTTTTACAAAAAAGATAGAATTTTATTTGAGATATGAAGGAAGACAAAGAAGCCTGAAGGCTGAGATGAAGAGGAAGGTTGTACCAGACATTTGAGACAGCCAGGGAAAATGAGCTTCACAGAGGAACCCAGTGTCAACATAGTACAGATTACATGGAGAGGAAGAACGGGTTCTCCTTTAGAATATAAAGGAGAACCTGCTGGATCCTGAAATAAAACTGAGACAAGTTCTAAAACTACTCTCATTCCAAACTCAGCTCACTTCTAAAAGGCTTATAACCACACTCTCCAAGGTTCAAAATTGCCAAGGAAGAGTATATTGACTTCCTAGAACTATGGGGTTTCTGTTTTTTGTTTATTTGTTGGGATTCCAAAGTTACTTTTGAAATTGTATTTCCCATCACTGGCTATTTTCATAATCCCTCCTTGATCTCACCTAAAATTGCATCTAAGATAGTTAATATTTGTACTCAAGAGAGAGGGAATGGAGACCAGAACTATGATTTCATGAACTCCCAGAAGAAGAAACTTCCTTTTTACCAATGCAGGCAGGTCAGTACCTTCTCTGCAATTTATAGAGCCCCATAGAGAACAGAGGGGTTAAGTGATTGGCCCATCATTTGACCACCAGTATTTGTCAGAAGAAGGAATTTAAACTTAGATTTTTCTGAGTACAAAGTCAGCTTTCTATCCACTATGTCATATAGCCTTTCAATTACCTTTTTATTTAAAGGAAAGTAAAACACATTTATTTTTAGAATCTTTTTGAGATGGTGATACTGATGTCAAAAAAGAATTGGGGTTGATCTGAAGTGCCATTTCATACCTCTCAAATTGGCTAAGATGACAGGAAAATATAATGATAAATGTTGGAGGAAATGTGCATTAATGCATTGTTGGTAGAATTGTGAATTTGATTCACCATTCTGGAGAACAATTTGGAACTATACCCAAAGGCTATCAAACTGTACACACCCTTTGATCCAGCAGCCAGGGATAGCATTTCAAAGAGATTATTTAAAAAATTAAAAAGATCCACATGAGCAAAAATGTTTCTGTAGTGGCAAGGAACTGGAAATTGAGTGAATAACTATCAGTTGGGGAATGGCTAAGTGAAACAGATATTGTTCTATAAGAAATAATGAGCAGAATGATTTCAGAAAAACATGGAAAGACTTACATGAACTGATGCTAAGTGAAGTGAGCAGAACCAAGAGAACACTGTACGCAGCAACAAAATTAAGTGATGATCAACTGTGATGGACTTGGCTCTTTTCAGCAATGAAGTGATTCAAGGCAATTCCAATAGACTTGTGATGAGAAGAGCCATCCAAATCCACAGAAAACTGAATGAGGATCAAAGCATAGTATTTTCACCTTTTTTGTTATTGTTTCTTTGCTTGTTTTTTTTTCTTTCTCATGTTTTCCCCCTTTTGATCTGATTTTTCTTGTGTAGAATGATGAATATGGAAATATGTTTAGAAGAACTGTATATGTTTAACCTATATTGTAATGCTTTCTGTCTAAGGGAGGGAAATGTAGAGGGAGAGAGGAAAAAAAATTTGTAACACAAGGTTTTTCAAAGATGAATGTTGAAAACTATCTTTGCATGTGTTTGGGGGGGGGGGGAAAGACTGTAACCTATTATTTGTACGTTTAAAAAAACCTGGGATTGGTCTATGAACACAGAAAATACTCTGGGTCAATGCTTATTAGTACTATAACTTTTTTTTGCTATTATTATAGCTTTTGATTTTCAAAATATATACATGGATAATTTTTGACATTTACCCCTACAAAGCCCTGTGTTCTAATTTT
The DNA here is from genome assembly GCF_048593235.1 of Sminthopsis crassicaudata. Taxonomy (NCBI): domain Eukaryota; kingdom Metazoa; phylum Chordata; class Mammalia; order Dasyuromorphia; family Dasyuridae; genus Sminthopsis; species Sminthopsis crassicaudata. Next base: position 34,227,346 of record NC_133618.1, on the reverse strand, counting down.
TTCTCTCCCTTCTCCCCCTCCCCCAGTCAGCAAGTGATCCAATAGACATGTGCAATTCCTCTACACATATTTCCACAAATATCATGCTGCCCGAGAAAAATTAGATCCTGTAAGGGCCCTTTAAATGGGCGGATACAGTGCATCAGGAGATTGAGGCCCAGAAGTAATTTCTGTGGATATTAGGACTGCCTTGTAGGTGGGATCTTGGCCATGATGAGATAGCTTCGTAATGGGTGACTCTCTCGCTGATTGGCTGTATGTGTGACCTCACAGGCCCTTTATAAGCCCACTGCAGGCAGCAGTCGCTCTCTTTAACCTGGCGCTCTTTACCCTGGCTCCCTACCCTGGGTGGCCAAGCCAAGATGGGTAGCCAAAAGAGGTAAGGAGTTTGGTAGTGAACACGTGGGTCTTCTGACCAGGTGTTCACTTGGGAACCAACAAGTCAGGGCATCAGTCAGGGCATTATGTGAGTAGGTATAATAAAGGCTTTTAAGATTACATGTGGCTGTTCTTGAGGGCGCTATGGGTTATTAAACTATAGATTCAAGAGATTGTGGCCAGAAACCTTTGAAGGCCTCAGAGGAGGCGAGCCGGGTAGAGTTCACACTGCAAAGGACAGTGGTCAAAGGTGCTCTGTTGGGCCTAGGACAGACTAGTAATTGTAACTGCCAGGTGAGCACTTTACAAGATCCAAAAGGAAAAAAAAAATAAGAAAGAGACAAAAAATGAGTTCAAACAACAAAAAGAATTAAAATACTATATTGTGGTCCACATTCAGTTCCCATGGTTTTCTCTCTGGGTGTAGATGGCTCTCTTCATCACTGGAATTGGTCTGAATAATTTCATTATTGACAAGAGCCACGTCCATCAGAATTGATCATTGTATAGTCTTATTGACATGTATAATGATCTCCTGGTTCTGCTCACTTCACTCAGCATCAGTTCATATAAGTCTCTCCAGGCCTCTCTGAAATCCTTCTGCTGGTCATTTCTTACAGAACAATAATATTCCATAACATTCATATACATAACTTATTCAGTCATTCCCCAACTGATGGGCACCCATTCAGTTTCCAGTTCCTGGCCACCACAAAAAGAGCTGCCATGAACATCCTTGGAGGACTCTAACTTCTTTTTATTATTAGCCCCACCAGTCAATGGCGTAATCTCCCACTTCTTTGCAGGTTCATTAGGAACTGCTCGCCTTATGGCAGCAAGTTAAACTTTGCCTGCTTTATGGCATCTTTTCCCTTGTTAATGGCAAGTTCCAACACAGGAAAAGTCATCCTGGTACCTCATCATTTGGTGGCCCTGTATTGGGACAGTTACTCTATATTCCATCATTTGGTAGACAGTCTGGCTTTTCCTTCCTCCATTTCAAGGTAAGCCCCCTTTTGCTTTGTCATTTTCCAATGGCTGGGGCATCCCAAGTACCTGATAAGGCTTGTAGCCAGCTCAGTGAGCTCTATGCTCAGCATACATCCTATAGCTGGGAACGCCTGGTTTGGGGAACACTTACAGTTAGGGCAAACTTCCCTTTGAGAACACCAGAGGATGGGGGTCATATAGGAATAGAAGCTTTTTTTTTAGCTTATGGCAAAGATAAGAGGGCATTTTGATTCCCTTTAAAAAAAAAAAAGAAGAAGGAGGAGGAGGAGGAGGAGGAGAAGGAGGAGGAGGAGGAGGAGGAGGAGGAGAAGAAGAAGAAGAAGAAGAAGAAGAAGAAGAAGAAGAAGAAGAAGAAGAAGAAGAAGAAGAAGAAGAAGAAGAAGAAGAAGAAGAAGAAGAAGAAGAAGAAGAAGAAGAACAAGAAGAAGAACAAGAAGAAGAAGAAGAACAAGAACAAGAAGAAGAACAAGAACAAGAAGAACAAGAAGAAGAAGAAGAAGAAGAACAAGAACAAGAAGAACAAGAAGAACAAGAACAAGAACAAGAACAAGAACAAGAACAAGAACAAGAACAAGAACAAGAACAAGAACAAGAACAAGAACAAGAACAAGAACAAGAACAAGAAGAAGAAGAAGAGTTTGTGTTTGCAGAATGTCTATATCTAGTGAGCTAGATTCTGAAACCTCTGAAAATGTAGCCTGCCTAAAGAAACTTCTGAAGTTGGCAGTTAGAACACTGGGAGACTTTGACCCAGCAGTACCACTACTGGGTCTGTATCCCAAGAAAATCACAAGGGAAGGAAAAGGACCCACACATGCAACAATGTTTGTAGCAGCTCTTTTTGTGATGGCAAAGAATTGGAAAATGAGTAGAAGCCCATTAATTGGGGAATGGCTGAACAAGTTGTGGTATATGAAAGTAATGGAATATTGTTGTTCTATAAAAAATGATGAACAAGCTGATTTTAGAAAGGCCCGGAAAGATTAACACGAACTGATGCTAAGGGAAACAACAGAACCAGGAATACATTGTATACAATAATAGCAAGAACATGCAATGATAAACTGTGTTCAACGATACAAGGCAACTCCAATAGACTGGACAGAAAATGCCAGCTGAATCCAGAAAAAGAACTATGGAGACTGACTGTAAATCAATATATGCTATATTCACTTCTTTTTTCTGTTGTTTTTTTTTTTTTTTTTTTTTTTTTTTTTTCCTCTCTCCTGGTTTTTCCCTTTTGCTCTGATTTTTATCTCCCAGCATGATTCATAAAGCAATGTGTAATGAAAATAAATTGTAAAAAATTTAAGAATATTGGGAAAGATTTATTAGCATCAATATCTTTCTATTTTGTACCTTAAAGGAAATAAAAAAGGAAAAAGCCTTCTGTAGTCTCAACCAAGTTAGGGCCACAGAAATAAAGCTGGATAATTAAAGTTGAATTTAAAACATCTAAAACAATCTAAAAACATCTTAACAGATTTCAGAGGTTTTAAGAGTAATCATTAAGGAGACTGGCAGTTAGTTATTTTGAGATTACAGGATTGAGCCCCTGAGACTATGGGGTAATTCCAAGAATTCCTACCCCCTCTGAAAAAAGTTTTTAGTTACCACTCTGTAGAATTTATTTTTAGGAAAAATAAGGACAGTCCATGTCCGCCTGTTAACCCTTCTCCCTTAAGGAGAAGGTTCATAGGGTATTCACCCTTTACTCTAAGTAAGTGTCCAAATAAATGCCCATGCTTGATTTGGAGATGGTTCAAGCCTAAATTCTCTGAGATGACGCTGTAACCCACGCTCAGATATCCCCAACATTTCTGGGGCCTTTCTAATTCAAGGTAAACTCATCTCCTTATTGCCAATACCCCCAAGTAGATTTTGTGGGGGAGTTTTGGGCCACTGAGGGAACTTGCTAACTTAGGGTCCTGAGCTAGCTTAGGGCCCCGTCACCCTCTTGTTTAGGGACCCAGGCCCACAAGCTCTCTCTAGATGGGGAACCTTCTCTCCTCTATTCTGACTCCATGTATGGAAGGGGGTGTGGATTAATGGAGATCCATACACCATCCATCCTCAAGCCTCTGCCCAACTGCTGCCTTAGAGAGTCTGGGTATCCTTGGCAGTAACTAGCATGGCAGTATGAGGTGGAGGAGGCAGCCAGCCTATCTTTGGCAAGCCTACTATGTTTTTATTGAAAAAAAAAAGTACATAGTAGAATATTAAAAGCTATCTTTACATGTAATTGGAAAAATAAAATGCTATTTTAGAATAAATAAATAAAAATCAATTACTATTCTCCCAAAATAAACCAAAAAATGTATTAAGTAGGCAGACAAGCCTTTTGTAATCTGTTAACAGGGTTGAGAGAATCTAAAACCCCACTCTTATATTCAAACCACTGCCTTTTGTAAGGAGATGATAATTGAAACTCCCTCCCCCCCACTGGAAAAAAAGATAATTGAAACTCCCTATTCCACTCCAGGGTCCTGAGGATCACATGACTGTAAAAGTGCTTGGGATAAGGCAAATACTGTACGAATGTTCTTCTATTTGATGTAATTGCTTCATGCTTGATAACTGTATAAGATTTTGTACATGTGACCAACATATAATGCCTATATTGAGATAAAGGATTTTCTATGTAAGGTAATTTGGAAGTGTATTCAACTCAATTAAGGACACCTGATGGATAATTAATGGAATTCCAAAATAGGGAATCCCAAAGCATAGGAGGATGAGAGCTTCTTTCTCTTTCTCCTTCTCTATCTTATTTTTTCCCTAAAACAAAAGGGAAACAAAGAGAACAAGAGAGGGAAGCTAACTTCCTCCAGGGAACTCCCAGAGCTACAACAGCTATAACTGTTGTGGAGTTCAGTTAACCCTGTTTTACAGTGTACTTTGTAGTTGCCATTTAAATAGGTATTTTCACCTCAGCTTGTAAGTTTAAAGGAAGTTATGGCTGAGATCATGTAGCTGTCACTTATAATTGTCATAATCTTAAAATATAAAATTGATGATCCTGCTCATTCAGAGCAATTTGCTTTAGGGTAAGAGGGCATTCATCAGAATTAGTCTATTCCTCTCCACTCTCACAGGGTAACACAGACAATAGCAGCCCTACAGGCAAGAGCCACAGGCTCCAACCCTTCTCTCCGGTTAATGTGCATTCATCTCAACTTGCCAGGTTTCTTTAACCATCTTAAGAGCAAGGTCGGCAGCATTGCAATGGTTTAGATTATGGAGTTCCTAAATAATGAACTTGGCTTGCTGAGGATTTGCAAGTCTGTTTTATATAGAGAGGTGATTTCTAATAATTGGTCTTTATGTCAGATTGAGTTTAAATGGTTAGCTTTTTCTTTTTGGTTTATGATAACCTAATCTCCTCCCCATTGCATCCTTGAGAGCGGAACCCACTTGAAAGCTCTGATGATAAGATTTGCTATTTGGGAGAAAATCTCTTGAGACTATAACTGTTTTTTGAGTTTTGAATTCTGGTGTGATTTTCTGGAGGATCATCAAGTCAGTACCCACCATTCCAAAGAAATGTCATAAGCTACTCAGAAGAGTGTGATCCTGAACTTTTACAGGTGGAGGTCTGTATCTTGGCAAAAGCTGGGAAAACCACCTTAGGATTCCCTTAAAGTGGGATCCTTCTGGCTCATTTCTCACCTGATTATTTATTCCCAAGTCTGGCTACAAGGTAGAATTGTTACTGCATGATTGGTTGTCAACTATGACTAACCTGAAGTCAAAGAAAGCTAAGAATGCTTTAGCCTTCAATAATCATGTCCCTGATTTTTCTTCTCACAACAAATTCCTATAATCAGTGCAAGTAGTCATTAGAAAAGATGAGCAAAATGTAAGTGTGTAAGATATTGCTGTTTTCAATATGAAAATGTGTAGTCACTGTCTTTTTTAAAATAATATTTTATTTTTCCAAATACATAATAGTTTTCAACATTCATTTTTGCAAAACCTTGTATTCCAAATTTTTCTCCCTTTTTCTCTTCCACCCCTCCCCTAGACAGCAAGCAATCCAATATAGATTAAACATGTGCAATTCTTCGGAATATATTTCCATATTTGTCATGCTATGCAAGAAAAATCAGACCAAAAGGGAAAAAAAAACACAAGAAAGAAAAAAAAAATCAAGCAAACAACAACGAAAAAGGTGAAAATACTATGCTTTGATACATATTCAGTCTCCATGGTTCTCTCTTGGGATGAATGGCACCTTTTATCACAAGTCTGTTAATAGTTGCCTTGAATCAGACCCCCTCATCCTCAGTCTTGGTTTCCTCTGCTGCCAACTCAACTGAGGAAGACTATGAGCTTCCCAAGAGCTGGAGGATTTGATTGCCTCCACTGGCATCCTCTCAATATGTCACCAGGAGCAGCTGGTGAGAGTGGCCACATTAGGAGATGAGAATGGGCTGGACATGAAGAGGAAAGCTCTGTGACGTGCCCAAAAGAAAACTTACAATTCTAAAGCAGACTTCATCAGAAACCCTACAAAAGGGAGAAAAAGAAGTTCAGCTGTCAGGAACAGAGAGTTAGCCCTCTGGCACATGAACTCCCTACTAAGTTTGAGCTCACCTTCCCTTGTCTCTGAATATACTTGGGGGAGAACATGTCACAGACTTTTTTGGGGGGACAGGAGAGAAATGCTTTGTATTGATTGTTCTTCCACAATCACCTCAGTAAATGCCTCCTCCTAAAAACTAATTGAGGCTGGTTGGCTAATTTATATCAATTGATATTGATGTAGGGAAGAAAGCACAATGGTTAAAGCTCATGAACTATAGTAATGAAAAGATACTTCCCATCCCTTTAGGTATGAGAAATGATTCATTTGGACCCCTACTCTATTCCAATCAGAATTAAATACTACCCCACTGGGGTAGTAATTATAAGTCTTGAATTTTAAGCCTCAGAGCTGTTATCTACATATTGTACATTCACTTATTTAACCATAGGAAGCTAACTGGAGGATTTCCACCTTTTTCCCCCTTATATAGTGATGGAGACCAGCATGGTGGAGATAACTCAATTAAATGGAAAGTCCTTCAGCTTTCCAGACTATTCTCTCTTGTCCAACTGGAGCAGGTGAATATCTTATGACCACTTAGTCAGTAGAGAGGCTCCATGCTTTGCCCAACCTATGATTCTCCTGCTGACATGCCATTTTTGGCTGAAATATTATTTCTAGCTTGCAAACCAAGATATATCAACCTATATTTTGTGTAACCCTTTAGAGTATTCAAGTATCGAGATACAACTTTATAAAAATAAGGTCCTGAAAAAAAAAAAAAAGGGGAGAAACTCAGATCATGACGAAGATCTGAGGTCCACTTCATGAGAAGGGACCATGGATCTTTCAATAAAGTGCCACTGGCTCAGAGCTCTGCCTCAGTGGTTTTTCTTAAAGATTTGGCAATTATAATCCCCACAAGGGTAAGACCCTACAGCACAGAGGGGAAGATAGAGTGGTCAACCTCTGAGGACCCAGTTTGTTAGTTTGGAAACTATGCACTATCTTTGTGGCATGTGTGTGTGTGTATGTGTGTGTGTGAGTGTGTAAAATTTTATTTATTTATTTATCTTTTATAAGGCAACTTGCCCAGGGTCACACAGCTAGTGTCCAGTGTCTGAGCCCAGATTTGAACTCAGGTCCTCCTGACTCCAGGGCTGGTGCTCCATCCCTTTACCACATAGCTACCCGTTTTCTGCATAGCACTGCAACCTCCTGCAATAGAATGTGAACTCCTTGAGAGCAGTGATTTATTTTTGTGTTTTTGCATCCCTTGCCTTGCATTTTTTTTAGTTGCTGATAAGTCAGTCCAACCCTTCACGACTCCAATTTGGGGTTTTCTTGGTAAAGATGCTGGAGCAGTTTATCATTTCATTCTCTAGTTCATTTTATTAGATGAGGAATCTGAGGCAAACAGGATGAAGTGACCTGCCCAGGGTCACCCAGCTAGTAAACATCTGAGACTGGATTTGAACTCTGGCTCAGGATCTGACTCAGGCCCAGGGCTGCCTCTTTGCATACAGCAGATGCTTAAAAAATGCTTGCTGGCTGCTACAAACTATGAGTTTAATCTCTGTGTAAGTGTGGTGTTTAAAGAAACTCATGAGACTTAAGTAATGATGCTGATAAGTTACACAGTGGATAGAATACGGGCACTGGAACAGACAAGAAGATCTGAATTCAAATCCAGCCTCCAACACTGACTAGCTATGAGCAAGCCCCATCTGTCAAATGGAAATAATAATAGCACTGACTTCCAACATCAAATGAGATAAAGTGTTTTCCAAACTTTAAGGTGTAACATGATTATTAACCTGATTAAATCTTTCTTTCTTTGCCACTCTCTCCCATCACTATCATGATGAGCATTATTCAGAGTAGAGGCATATATGGAGGCACTAAGTATTGTGAAGATAGTAGGTGCTTAATAAATGTTTATTGATTAACAGAACAGACTTTTTTTTTCTTAATTAATTTCATGTAATGGTTAGATATCTGAGTAACTAGAAGGCAAAATGGATGGAGTGTCTGGCCTAGAGTCAGGAAGCCTTACTCTGACTTTAAATCTAGCCTCAGATTCTTTTTTTTTTAATAATTTTTATTATATATTTTTTATAATATTATCCCTTGTATTCATTTTTTCCAAATTATCCCCCCTCCCTCTACTCCCTCCCCTTGATGACAGGCAATCCCATACATTTTACATGTGTTACAATATAACCTAGATACAATATATGTGTGTAAATCCCATTTTCTTATTGCACAATAAGCATTAGATTCCGAAGGTACATGTAACCTGGGCAGACAGATATTAGTGCTAACAACTTACATTCACTTCCCAGTGTTCCTTCTCTGGGTGTAGTTGTTTCTGTCCATCATTGATCAACTGGAAGTGAGTTGGATCTTCTTTATGTTGAAGATTTCCACTTCCATCAGAATACATCCTCATACAGTATTGTTGTTGAAGTGTATAGTGATCTTCTGGTTCTGCTCATTTCACTCAGCATCAGTTGATGTAAGTCTCTCCAAGCCTCTCTGTATTCCTCCTGCTGGTCATTTCTTACAGAGCAATAATATTCCATAACCTTCATATACCACAATTTACCCAACCTTTCTCCAACTGATGGACATCCATTCATCTTCCAGTTTCTAGCTACAACAAAAAGAGCTGCCATAAACATTTTGGCACATATATGTCTCTTTCCGCTCTTTAGTATTTCTTTGGGATATAAGCCCAGTAGTAGCACTGCTGGGTCAAAGGGTATGCACAGTTTGATAACTTTTTGGGCATAGTTCCAAATTACTCTCCAGAATTAGCCTCAGATTCTTAATGGCTGTATCACCCTGGACAGTCACTTTACCCTGTTTGCCTCAGTTCCCTAAAATGAGTGGGGTTGAACTAGATGGCTTCAGAGATCTCTGGCTATACCTAGAGAATTTGGTGAGTATGATGGCTATTTTTGTATGTATATAGCTGTTTTTCTGAAAAAAAGGGAGGGAATCTGGAACTCAAAGTTTTATAAACAAATGTTAAAAAATTGTTTTATAAGTAACTGGGGAAAATAAAATATTAAATTTAAAAACTTTTTTTTCTTTTCTACATGGGTTATTCAGTGAACATAAATAAATAAATAAAGGAAAATTATTTTTAATTCATTCATTTATTCAAAACATAGCCCTGAAGATGGCTTGATAGTTGGTTGACAATTAGTTGGTGGTTCAATAGTTGCAAAAAGGCAGTTCTGTGTGTAAAGAAAACATAAGCTAGAGTGCAGAGGAACTAGAATAGTACCAACGACAATCTGCTGAAAAGTTTTTTTTAATTAAAAATATCTTTTAAAAAGAATCATGAAGTTTAAAATTAAAGATGATCTTGGAAGGCACAGGACAACAGCTTCAGAGCCAAAAGGCCCTAAGAAGTCATTGTGCCTTGTATATGAACCTTTTCTCCATGCCTCCAGTTACTTAGCACTTACTCTTCCTCATTATCTTGTATTTATGTGTTTATCTCTCTATTATTGTTATTATTATGTTTGGTAAAGCAAATGGGGTTAAGTGACTTGCCCAGAATCACATGGTTAGGAAGTGTTAAGTGTTTGAGGCTGGATTTGAACTCAGGTCCTCCTGACTGTGCCATCTAGCTGCCCCATTATGTTTTTATCTCAATATAGTTTCACATCATTATAATACTTGTGTCTCCATCAGAATACAAGCCCTTGATGGAGAGCTTATATGATGAGGGGGAGTTTCGTTTTTGTCTTTGTATCCAAATTGCTCAATATGGTGTCTGGCACATAAAAGGCATTGAATACACATTGATTGATTGATTGAGTCCAACTTTATGTTACAGATGAAAACATGGAGACACATGGAGGGGAGATGAACTACCCGAAGCCACAGAGCTGATAAATGCAAGAGCTGAGATTAGAAGCCAGATCTTCATCCCCAGAGCCTGCGTGGTCTCCAGTGCCCCATGATACCTCGGATTAGTTTCGAGTAGCTCCCACCTCTGGGGTTCTGTGATTCTCTCCTTTGGCCTGAATGTTTCCAAGCCACCATCTGCCTCAATGCGACTGGGTTTGGTTTTGTTTCCCAACCACACTGAGTCTGTGGTCACATCTGCGTCTCCTGAGCTCCTCTGACTTGGGAACTAAAAGACTTAGCTAAGTCCACATGTTGGGCTGCAGGGTGTCAGGGTCTCCATGCACACACAACTCAACAGCCTCTGCCTGCTTCTCGAAGGGAGGAAGTCACTGTGGTTTTGTCGAAATCCCACTGAGATCGGCACAAATATCATTGGGGTCATGAAACCACCTGGGTGGGTTTGACACCCACCCTTCGAATTGTGCCCCCTCAGTGTCGCTCAGTACAAAGAGTCTGCCCAGGTTCAGAGCTCAAAGGATGGAAGAAACCTTAGCCAGCTGCAGCTGGCTTCCTGCAGGCTGACACTTGGATACCTACTTTTTCATATTATAAAACCATCCCCTCCCCATTTCTCACTCCTAGGTATCATAAAGAATCTTGATTTTAAAAAAAAAAAAAGTAAGTTTAATTAGTTATCATTTTGTGGAAATGCAGTGGAGTGTTAAATATAAAGGGAGGTAGTGTGGGATAATGAGTAGAGTGCTGCACTTGGAGTCAGACCTGAGCTCAAATCTTACTTCAAGTGCTTATTAGTTGTGGCACTCTGGGCAAGCTGCTCTGTGCTTCAGTTTCCTCAGCTCTAAAATGATAGAATTGGGACCGATTATCTCTAAATTGATAACCCCAAAACTATGGAGAAGTATTATTCCTCAGGATTTCAGGCAACTTTTTTTCCATATTTTATTTTTCCAAATACATGTAAAGATACTTTTCAACATTCATTTTTGTAAGACTTTGCATTCCAAATTTTTCTCCATCCCTCCATAACCTCTTCCTTCCCCAAGACAACAGGCAATCTGCCACAGGTTAAATATATACAATCCTTTTAAATATATTTCCATATTTGTCACGGTGTGCAAGCAAAATCAGACCAAAAGGGGGAAAAAACCATGAGAAAGAAAAAAAAACAAACACTTGAAATTACTATGTTTATCGATGATCAACTTATGAAAGGCCTGCTTCTTCTAAGTGGTTCGATGATCTAAGGCAATTCCAATAAACTTTGGATTGAAAATGCCATCTGCATCCAGAGAAAGAACGATGGAGACTGAGTGTAAATCAACACATGCCCTACTCACTTTTTTTTTCTCTTTTTCTTATTTTTTCTCTCTCATGGTTTTTCCCTTTTGTTTTGATTTTTCTTTCCCAACGTGATTCATAAATAAATGTGTTTAAAAAATTAATCTACATGTATCACCAGGGGAAAAAAGAAAGCAATTAAAAAGGAAGAAATAAATAAAAAGAAAATACTTTGTTTCAATCCACATTCAGTCTCCACAATTCTCTTTCTGGCACTTTTCATTCCAAGTCTATTGGAGCTGCTTTGAATCACCCATTGTCGAGAAAAGCCAACTTTCAGGCAACTTTCTAAGTCTTCACGTCACAGAGTAGTATGAGATCTACATTTGGGAGAGGGAATTTCCAGACTGAGACCACCCAATACTGATTTGAAAAAAACAATTCAGGTTTTATCTAAAACCAAGCTGTTATTGTTGCTTTCTGTTTTTACATCATAGTCATTTCTTTATCTACCACCCACCACTGCCATGAGCTTCTCTTCTTACAAAGAAAAACAATTTAATGAAATCAACTGACAAGAGAGCAAGTGCAAGCTCAGATACCAGATTTCACCCCCAAATTCTCCTCCTTTCCACCAAAAAGAGAGAGCTGTGTTTCCTCCCTGGGGCTCCAGGATCAAGGATGGGGATTATTAGTTACAGAGTTTTACTTCTTTGGGGTCTTCATCTTTACACTATTGTTGATCTCGGGTAAATCATTTTCCTAGTAAACACTGAATCCCAATTGCTCCACTCCATCTAGCTTATAGATTTCATTGGCAAGTTTGATGCAGCCATGTTCTTCAGAGGAGAAACAGAATCAAGTCAGTTGTAGGGCCCCTGGCAACTTCAGACTCTTGTTGCTTGGTTCCTTAAACCCTATAAAAGGCAGTCCAAGAGTACACTGATTTTTCTAAGAGCCAGGAAAACCTGAACTCTAATCCTGCTTCAGAGATTTAGTAGCTATCCCATAATCTTTTAACTCAGTTTCCTAGTTTTTTAAAATGGAGATTACAGCCGCGTCTACCTCCCAGAGTTATCCTGAGAATCAAATAAGATAATGTATGTCCGGTGTTCTACAAAACTTAATGCCCCGTGTAAATGTGAGCAATGATTGTTCCTTTGAAGGCAGCCTTGCAGAGTTTAAAAAAAAAAAAAAAAAAAAAAAAAAAAAAAAAAAAAAAGAATCCTGGATTTTAAGTCAGAGGCCCTGATTCTGTTCTTTACTATCTTTGTGTCCTCCAGCACTTATTCCTCTAGGCTCGTTTCCTTATCTGTAAAATAAAAAGATCGGATTTGATGACAAATGTGGTCCTTGAAGAAGGGGAAATCCAATGACTTTGCCGTTGGTTAGTTTCTCTATTAAAAACTGCTGTTAAATGGTTTTCTAATCACCAGGGTTTTCAATTATTCATTTATGAATTCAATCAATAGACATTTATTAAGCACTTAACATTCCTGGTGTTCCCAGCTAGGCACTGAGAGAGATGCAAAATAAATAAGTCCTTAAAGACTTTATAACATAATACAAGAAAGTTAAGACCTATATATAATAGATATTAAAGCCATCTGACATTTCTCTCAACTCACCTTCCATAGCTAATGATTGATAAATCTTATTTAACCTTCATATTGATCACTCACACTTCAATCTCTCTAGTTCATCACCTCTCTTTTGAACTATGGCAATAACCTCCTAACTGGACTCTTTTGCTTCAAGGGTTTCCCCTCTCCATTCAGCTTCACACTGGAGGTAAAAGGATATATTCCTAAAGCATAGATACGACTTCCTTGCTCAAGACACTTCAATGGCAAACACTGATTCAAAGTGAAGGGGACAAAGCCAGGGCAACATTGTACACAGTAACAGCAACATTGTAGGAAAAGCTGGGAATGACTTGCTCATGCTCAACTGACTGAGAAAATCGGCAATACAACGATCCAAAACAATACCAAAGGACTCATAATGAAAAAAAAAATGCTTTCTCCAGAAAAAGAACTGAATCTGAATACAGTCTAAAGCATACTATTTTTCACTTCCATTCTTTCTTTTTCTTCCTTCTTTTCTTTTTTCTTTCCTTCTTTTTTGAATTTTCTTGCACAAAATGATTAATATGGAAATATTTCACATGGTTATATATGTATAACAGATATCAGACTACTTATTGTAGTACTCAGAGAAAGGGGGTCAAGAAGGAGAGAGGTATAGAATTTGGAGCTCAAAATGTAAACAACAAAAAGGACACATTTTTAAAATTGTTTTTTGCATGCAAGCAAGGGAAAATATTATTTTAAAAATAACACAGGATCATTTAAAGAAAAAAAGAAAAAATCTCCAATAGTTCTTCTCTTGTCTCTAGGATCCAATATAAACTCCTCTCTGTGGTATCATAAGGCCTTCACAATCTGGCTCTAGCTCATCTTCCCAGATTCCTTTTAGGAAAAAGCCCATTCTAGTAGTAATCTGATATAATCCCATAATTCTACAGGCTCTGGTAAAAAAAATATGCCTCCCTCTCATTCCTTCCTGAAAGAGTTTCTCGACCTGACAGAAAACATCTGCAGGCTTTACAGATCTACACACACACACACACATACACACATACACACACACACACACACACACACACACACACACACACACACACACACACACACGACAGTTAATTGACTTTTCTCCAAAACAGACAAGTATTCTATTTGAAATCACAGCTACTTAAGACCCAGAAAAGAAAGTTCACCACCAAAGTCCTTGGAAATGTCAAATGGCATCAAAAATGGATATGGTTTTTATCCATAGAAATGATATTAGTGGAGACACATCATCACCCAGAAGGATTTTGTGGCCTTTCTATTTGATTTGCAAATAAAATCTCCCAAATGTGTTGTCTCCCCCCATTAAAAGGTGAGTTCCTTATGAATAAGGACTGCCTTGATTTATCTATTCATATTTCTAAAGATGAAGGCAACATTTAGTACATGGTAGTAGCTTAATATATAATATATTCTCTCAGTCCTTCAAGCCCTTACAGTGTCCCTGAAAAGAATCATACAAAGTACTGGTCATTCCATCCCTATACTTCTCTCTGTCTCTCTCTCTCTCTGTCTCTCTCTCTCTCTGTCTCTCTCTCTCTCTCTGTCTCTCTCTCTCTCTGTCTCTCTCTGTCTCTCTGTCTCTCTCTGTCTCTCTGTCTCTCTGTCTCTCTGTCTCTCTCTCTCTCTCTCTCTCTCTCTCTCTCTCTCTCTCTCTCTCTCTGTCTCTCTCTCTCTCCTTTCTCTCTCTGTTTCTCTGTCTCTCTGTCTCTGTCTCTGTCTCTCTCCTTTCTCTCTCTCTGTCTCTCTGTCTCTATGGGGAAACACATAGTAGGTACCTAAGAAATATTCATGGGATATCATCCAATGACACAATATAATGCAGTGGAAAGACTAGATTGGGAATCAGGGGATCCCACCCTTATCAGCTCTGTGATTGAGCTAATCATTTAACCCTTGGGCCTCTGTTCCTCCTCTTTAAAATGGGGAGAGCTAGCAGAAACCTTAAAAGCTTCTCTTCCATCTCTAAATCTATGATCTCCTAGAACAGGGGTTCTGAACCTATTTTGTGTTATGGGCCTCTCAGGCAGCCTTGTAAAGGCCATGGAATCCTTTTAACTATGTATCTACTTTCATAACTGAAAGAAAGACTAAGTTTCAGTTAGAAGTTAGTAATAACTAAGAAATTACTTTGCCTTGCCCCCACTCATGGTCATGGATGGCCTGAAATCTACCCAGGAACCCCAGTTGAGAGCCTCTGCTCCACTCGGGTGTTACCATTGTCCACTCTTATCTCTTTTTCTTGTCTTCTCCCTTCTTCCTCTAGAAGACTTTGTGAGAAAGGTCTCTCCTCCTGGCTCACAGATCCACACTCACTCACACGGGAGAGAACAGACTTGAACCCTGGTCTCCTAACCTCCAGAATATATAGAGTTGCTTTTTATTAATAGTCAGTTGGATTAAACCATCTCCTCTCTCCCTTTCTAAAAAACCCATTAACAAATTAAGGCTAGGCCTGTGCGGGCCCTTCCGCCACATATGACTCGAGGCACCCGTTGGGCCTTTCTCCCGCGGCCACCAAGGATGCCCCGACCCGGTGGGCGGCAGGGAAGGGTTCTCGTCCGCATCTGCAGGCTCCTCTCCTCTGCTTCCTTTCCTTCTCTCAGTTCTTCACCACTCGCAGGTGGGAGGTGGCCAACCTCGAGGAGGGTTTTCTGTGGGGGGTATCAAGTGACATCACATCCTTTGATCTCCACCGGGCTAGACAGAGAAGTTTCTCCACCCTCCACCGAGCCGGGCCCCCTCCTCTTACCGGGACTCGGTTCCATCTGGTTCCATCGAGACTGCTGGACGGGGCGGGAGGTACCAAGGGAGCCGAAGATGGGCTCCAGCTCCGCCGTCCGGTCCCTGCTCCTGCCGCTCGCCCTGCTGCTGCGTGAGTAGCCACAGCGCGCCTAGAACTCGGGACCCCGGCCTCGGTCCGGCCCGGAGCATCCGGACCGATGGCCGGAGGTGGAGGGAGAGAGGGAGGAGGGCATCGCGGCCCGAGGGCACAGCCAGGGAGGGAGGGCGCAGCTGGGACCGCCGTGCGGGGGGGGGGGGTGGGGGGGGGCGGGAAGGGGGTAAGCCGGGCCGAGGAGCACGTGACGCTAGCCTTCAGGCCCCCGGCTCTTGCTGTCTCCTTCCCAGAGCCCTTCGGGTCCCCAGCGCAGCCGCGGTTCCGGATGAGCCCGGCGGAGAAGCTGGACGTGCGGCCGGCTGAGCAGGTGCGGCTGCAGTGCGAGGCGCTGAGCGCCTCCAACACGGGGTGCTCGTGGCTGCGTCTGGCTCCCGGAGCCCTGACCCCCACCTTCCTGCTCTACATCTCGAGCGTCACGAGCAGCGTGAAGCTGGCCGACGGCCTGGACGCCGCGCGATTCGGGGGGGAGAGGCTCTCGTACTCCACCTACCGCCTGACCGTGCGAGACTTCGGAGCGCAAGACCAGGGCTACTACTTCTGCGTGGTCACCCGCAATTCCCTCATGTACTTCAGCCCCTTCGTGGCCGTCTTTCTACCAGGTCAGGGTCCGGGCCCCCTGTGAAGGTCCTGGGAGGGCGCGGGGTCAGCCCCAGCCCCACCCCCTCGCCCCACCCCGACGCCCCGGCTGTCCCTACCCTATCCCCGGGGCCAGGCACCGACCCGGCGCGTCGGGAGCTGTCCCGGCAACCCCCCGCGCGCGCTCCGAGGAGGGCCGGGAGGCTGACCAGCCTCCCGGGAACTGCGCCACGATCGCAGTGGGTGACCCTGCCCCAGAAAGCCCAAGCCCCACAGAGAGCATTCTGGGCTCTGGATGACTTCAAACATCCTGGGCGCTGAGAATCGACCCATCTCACTTTCCTCCTCCGGGAGATAAGGAAGGCCAGCTAAAGACCCTTGTACTTAAACATCTATGACCTTTAATGCACGGAAAAGATTTTGGAACCCTAAATTATTATTAACTTATTAGTAGAGATCATCAGTAATCCAGCCTTCCTCAGTAGCTCCTCATCCTCTTCCCTGCACCCATTAGCATGAAGGGGACTCACATCCCACGAACACGCTCTTCAAATTGCACAATAACCCCAATAATGATAAGTAACTGACACCTGGATGGCCCTTTAAAGTTTAGATCTGAGGCCCTTCCCACATAGAGAGAGAGCTTGTTGAGGGGGAGTCTTCATGAAAGACAAGGACGGGAGAGACTGAGGGTGGGTAGCCATGGGTTGTATTATAAACAGCATCACCGAAGCTGAAGTTCTAAATTGTTGAGCTCATCTCTGTCTAAGTATTTTAAAGATCTGAAAGCATTTTTCCTGTATTTCAGGTGAGCCTGGCAATAACTGCCCGAGGTATATTATGCCCATTTTAAAAGAATTGAGACTTCTAGAGATTATGTGATTTTCCAAGATTGCACAGTAGGAATGAGGAGCTTCAACTACAAGTCAGAAAATGGTTTGTCCATTCTTCATAGAGGAAGACTTGAGACCCAGAAATGATCCACTACTTTGCTCGGAGCAGAATTCAGATTAGAACCCGGCTACTGAGCCAAAATTCATCTAAATACCTCTTACTTCTTGCTCCCAGAGCATGCCTTCAAAGCTTCTCTTCCATCTCTAAATCTATGATCTTCTAGAACAGGAGTTCTGAACTTTTTTGGTGTCATGGGCCTCTCGGGCAGCCTTGTAAAGGCCATGGAATCCTTTTAACGATGCTTGGTATCTACTTTCATAATTGAAAGAAAGTTTCAGTTAGAAGTTAGTAATAACTGAGAAATTACTTTGCCCATGGGTCTTTAAACACATAAGGACAGATTTGTGGACCAAAAATATATGGATAACCCATCCATAAACCTTTTTGGTTTTTTTAATTTCAATTTTTTTAATCGACCTCTATACCTGTAGAAACACAGATACCCTGCTCCATCCTTCGAAAGTGCCCATTTGTCCACTGAATTCTGCAAGAACTGGCTCAGGGGCAGAATTCTGTTGAACGAATAATGCTGAGTACGTGACTATTGACTGATGAAATCGTGCTAATGTTTCCTCTGCTCCCAGCCTAGGGAAAGTGTTAGGGAGCCTAGGGGAACCCCTGAGCTGGATCAAGACTGTGTCTCTGTAGAAGGATAATAGCCCAGCATCTCTACATTCACCTGAGAATAGAGAAAGAGTGTTTCTTGCCTGGGGATGAAGATCAGAGGAAGAATAATTTGTTCCTTTTAAAGGATGAGGAAATATTAAGTCAGGGAGCTCCCCCAACCAGCTTGGTCCACTTTCTTTCCTTTTTTCTCTGCCCAGTAAAGGCCACTACCCCTGCACCCAAGCCCAAGACTACCACTCTTCTGACCACCACCAGCTCTCCCATCTGGAATTCAGCAAATTCTGGGAAATGCAAGCCCATCAGCAGCTCCCAAGGTGAGGCAATGACTCCTACCTCCCTGTCCCCAGCTTCTTAGGGGAGTTCCAGCCTAACCCTGACAAGTGTCCCTGCACTTGGAGGTGATGCTCTCAGAGCACTATTGTGGGAAACCCTGCAGGGCCCAGAAACTTGGACTTCACTCCCCACCCCACCCCTCACCTCTAGCTGCTCACCACTTCCTGTCTCCTATCCCCATGCTCAGAACCTTCCTAGCAATAGGCAAAGGACCCTCCCCAATGGAAGGCAGCAGGATCTCAACAAATGTTTTATTAAGTTCTCACTATGTACCAAGTGCCACAGTAGGCAGCAAAGAGTAAAACACTGGGTGCTAAACTTAGAATCTATTTGGGGTGAGGGGAGAGAAGGGTTAGCTATGTTCTTTATATCATCGTTATGATACAAATCAGAATGGGATTAGTACAAGGGTAAGGTCTCCCCAGAGGGCTATATTGGAGGGGGGTGGACAAATGGCTTCTGGGAGTAGAGAGTGGGGAGAGGCAAGTAGGAAATTCTTCTTGGAAGACATTGCTTCTGAGCTGGCCTGGAAGGGAGAGGGAGATTGGAGCAGATGAAGATAGGAAATGTTTTCCAGAATTCTCTGCCGGCCAACTTCCCCACATGGTCAGGAAGGCCATTGCCTCATTGAGTTTCCCTCTGTTTCATGTATACAGGAAAGAAGGGATTGGATTTCTCCTGTGACCTGTACATCTGGATGCCCCTGACCGGTGTCTGCGTTGTCTTGCTTCTGGCTCTGATCATTGCCATTACCATCTGCCAGAGTAAGAGGCAACCCTTCTTTCCTTACTCCTCTCCGCCCCAGACCACAATCCCTTCGGCCTGAGTAATTGTCTGGTCTCTCCAAGCCCAGAGAGGTAGAGAGACTCCTTCACCCATCCCCCAACAGCTCATTCCCGTCCATAACGACCCCTCCCTTTGCCGTGCAAGAATTTAAAGCATCTTCCCCAACTTAATCAACCGATGGGAGCTGAGATTTAAATCCGAGTTTTCTGATCCCCAAACCAGGGCTCTTTGCAGATAGAAAGCTAAAGAGATAAAACCCAGGGAGCAGCAGTGGGAGAGAAGGTTTTATCGGGCCGGAGCCTTCCTGAGAAGTTTAGAAATGACCCACCCAGTTTAGAAATGACCTACCCAAGCAGGACCTGCCTGGGCATCGATCAAAAAAGCATCTGCAGCATTAGAACATGGACAGAGAGCCAGGAACGTGTGGGGTTCAAATTCAGCCTCTGACCCATCCAGGCCGAGTGGCTCTCGGAGACTAAAGTGCAGAGATCTGGTGACCAGCATTGTGGAGGGATTCTCCTCAGCTGGGATCGAGATTATAGATCTAGTCCCATGCCTACGTCCCAGTCCTGGGGGATCCGGAAACAGAAGCCTCTGCCCTCCAGGAAAAGAAGGGGGAGATCAGACAGGGTCACACAAAGGGATTGGGGTGGGGCCAGCTGGAGGAATCAGAGGGAAAAACCCTGGAAGGTGGCCCCTACACAGAGCCTTAATGGGAATGAAATTCCAAGAGTCAGCGAGGAGGAGAAAGGCAGTCCCAGGCCTGGAGTCAGCCTGGGATGTCCAGGAGCAAAGGAGCAAGTGAGGAGGTGGGGGAGGGGGTAACGTGGGAAGAGGGGCGCGCAGACGGGAGTTTAGGACTGCGCTGTTCTGGATGAGGGACTGGCGTTTAAACGGAAGAAACTGTCCAAGGAGCAGAGGGTCGGGGGACTAGTATTAAAGTGCCGGCTCTTCACCGGCCCTGAGCTGGGCTGGAGAAACCGAGAAAGGCAAAATACGGAGCCTCCTCCCCAGCACTCGGAAGGACACACGTCATTTCTTACTGCTGTTTTAAATTTTTTTTTTTAATTTTTTTAAGGGTCACGAAGACGAGTCTGCCGGTGTCCACGGTAAGTCTCCCCTGGGTGAGATCGCTCTAACTGGCATTCCTGATTATTACGCAGGACGTGTTTGACTGGGCTTGGAATGAGGACTTCTGGGCTTCGAATTCTTCCCGAGACCCAATCACAGAGCCTTCAGATATTTAATAAACGCTGAACTGCAGCGTGTGAAAGGATCCGGCCCTGGAAACCAGCAGCTCTGGTTATGGGGGGTGGGGGAGAGGGCGGAGGAAACTTTCAAGAACTGGTGATTCTCGATCTTGGGAACTGAACTAGATGGAGAATCCGGGTCCTGGGGAGGGAAGTGTAACAGGGAAGGCTGCCTGGGTCCTGACCCAACCGCCAGAATCCAGAGATTCTCGAAAAAGTGTTTGTATATATGTATTCCTCAAGGTCGCCCCATTGAATCATAGATCAAGCGCCGGAAGGGATCTCAGAGGCCGTCTAGTCCAATCCTCTTTTTTTTTTTTTTTAAACAGAAAAGGAAACTGAGGCCGAGGGAAATTTTTGTTTTTTGAGTGGCAGTTGGAGTTGTGATTTAGGGTTACACACTCAGGGCTACACGTAGGATTAGTGTTAAGTGTCTGAGGCCATATTTGAACTCAGGTATTCCTAACTCCAGGTACCGGGTGTTCTATCCACTAAGTGCCCCCAGGGAAGTAAGAGGACTTGTCGGAGTCACCCAGAGAATAAGCATCAGAGGCAGGAGACAGATCCAAGTGACTCCTACTTCAGAATAGCTGCGCCTTCGTTCTTTCTTATTGCACAGCTATGCAAGAAAGAGTAATCAGTTCCTCTGGACTCCTAGATCTTCTGCTCGGACAACCTAACAGTAAATTGCCTGTGAATGGGGATTTTAAATATTTTTGTTATCTTTTTATTTTATAGCATGTATAGCCTTCTTTTTCCCCCAGCAATTGTCCTTCCTCACAAAATGTAAAAAAGACGAGGGGGGCATGGTGGGGTCACTAGGTGACTCAGTAGATAAGCATTGGCCCTGGAGACAGGAAGAGCTGAATTCAAATCTGGCCTTATACAAAATATTTACTAGCTGTGTGACTCTGGGTAAGTCATTTAATATTGATTGCCTCGCAAGAAAAGAAAAGAAAAAAAAAAGACACAGAGAAAAAGTTTCAGTATCAATGGAGCAAGGATCCATTAAGCACCCACTGTTTACCAAGTGCTGTAGAAATAAAAAATACAGACATGAATCAATCCCTACTAGGGGAGACAATGTGGATTGAGCTAAATTCATACAAATAAATACAGGATAATGGAGGTCGTAGCCCCTGGTGGTAAGGGACTTGTATTTGTTTTGTTAAAACAGTGTCCAACATCTGACTTGTCTGATATTGAAAGGCCTCTTATGGCCAAAATGTCTAAAGTGGTACCTGTTTTGGGGGCGTCTAAAATCATAATCTTGAAAATATATCCCAGGGAAATAAAGAAGTAGTGAAGTCATCTACTAATCCAGGAAAGCAATAGTAATGACAAACAAACAAACAAAACAAAATAAAACAAAACCTGCCACCACCTTCTATCTCAATTATCTGGTGGTTTCAGGAGGGGAAAAAAAGTTCTTTCCGATACAATAGATTTAAGCATCTAGTATATGTGAAGCCCTGTAATTTTAGCTTAAAATATACAGATAGTGATCTCCATTCTGCATTTCCCTCTTGGGGCACATAATTGGTGTACCCTTGCCTTGCCCTCAAGAGGTTGGAGGACTGCCAGTTGATAAAGGAACTCATGAGCCAATCGAGTCTGTGGGTATTTTAGGGCATTGAGGGACAGGAAACTTCTGCTATCTTCTATTTTAACCCATTGGTAGATGGCAAAACTGTGGAGCAGAGTTGTGAGAGGCAGCTTGATATAGGGGAGAGAGTTCTGGACTGGGAATCAGGAAGCCAAGGGTTCCAGTCCCCTCTCAGACATTTACTGGATTGTGATCCTATGTCTATTTCTTCATTTGTAAAACTGAAGTGGTAGTCCCTTCTAGCTCTAATGGCAGCTAGGGAGTACAGTGCACAGAAGGCTAGACTTGGAGGATCTGAGTTCAAATCCAAATTAAGTTGCCTACTAATTATATGATTTGAAGCTAGTTTCTTAAACTGTGCCTGTCTCAATTTCCTTATCTGTAAAATAAATTATGGATCTTTTAGTATTGTTAAGAGGACCAAATGAGAAAATATTTGTAAAGTACTTTGCAAACCTTAAAGGGCTATAAATAAGTGCTAGCTATTATAAAACAAATGATCTTTTCAAAACAAGAGGGACCAATTATGTTCTCTCCCTCTCTCTTCTCTTGGAGAAGTACACGCACCGAACTATTGTCCCCCTCCTTCTCAAGGAAGATTGAGCAGTGAATTAATAATTTAGTAGTAATTATTAAAATAAAGTGAATAACTTAATTTAATACCTATTTGACCTCCTTAGATTCACGGTTATCCTCCTTTCCATCATTGGTCAATGTCTTCACTGATTTGCATATGGGAAGTAAAGTGTGACATTGGGCAGGTCACATTGGGAGAAAGGATCAGACAGAGATGGAATTTGAGCCCTGGGTCCTTTGCTTGCAGAAAGAGAGATTACTCTTTCCACTGAACCCCACTGCTAAGGGCTTACCTGCCTGAAAAGGCAGCTCAACCAGGACAGCAAAAATCCCTAGGCTTTACAACAAGAGTGTCTTGTGCCCACATTGGTGTCTAACTCCTCTAAGGAGAAGAAGCTACAAAGAACTTGGGGGGGGGGGGGAGGAGGAGGCAGGTAGACTCTTATGACTGGCTATCTTCCAGCACCCAAGTTGCTGAGGTAAAGGAAAGGACTGAGAATGTGGTCAACTGATTCCAGTCTCTGCCACCACTCCCATCCTTATCCCCACTCCTTGGGCATTTGTGGCTATGAAACAAAAGGTTCTTTCTTGAGGTTACCTTTCACAACTCATGAGCCCTTTTCCTAAGTTCTGGGCAAAAGTATTTTGACAGAAACTGGGAAGCATTAAGAGACTGCCCAAGGCTGTAAAATTACCTGAATTGGCATTTAAAATGGCTGATACAGAAAGAGAGTACTTTAAGATTTTGCAAAGTACTTTAACCATGTTATTTTATGCATATTATTTAATTTAATCCTTACAGCAACCTGTGATGAGTTATGTTAGTCCTCCCATTTTTCTTTCTTTCTTTCTTTTTCTTTCTTTGTTTCTTTCTTTTAAGCTGAGGCAATTGGGGTTAAGTGACTTGCCCAAGGTCACACAGCTAGGAAGTGTTAAGTGTCTGAGGCCAAATTTGAACTCAGGTCCTCCTGACTTCAGGGCTGGTGTTCTATCCACTGTGCCACCTAGCTGCCCCCATTTTTCAAATGAGAAAACTGAGGTTTAGAGATATAAGTGACTTGCCTAGTATCACATAGCTAGTGGTAGTTAAAGATTCAAATTAATAAATTCAAAAAGACTGGAACAAAATTGATTATGCATAGGGTGAAAAACACAAAACAGTTTAAAAAAAAAAAAAAACAGTAGTTGTGATCATGCTAAGAGACAAAGTTAAAAGAAGAATGCGTATTACCAAAACCTGGTGTAGTCAAAAAAAGACCCCGCCTTGTAGCCAAGAAGACCTCCGTTAAAGTCCTATTTCTGATACATACTATGTGTTCCTACATAAGTCACTTAACCCCTTCATGTTCTAGGCAACTCTAAAACTAAGTTGAAGAGAAAGTACTAACCGATCTCAGCAAATGGAATTTCCTCACTGAGTAGTTTCTTATCCCATGATATCATGGACCCTGTTATACTATTTTCAGAAGAAATAAACAGGGAACCTATATTACAATTAAAGAAATCATAGATTATGAACCTATATTAATACTGGAGATATAACTTTTCCTTTACAAATTTAAAGCAATAGTTAACTGAATTGCAAAAATACATGGATAATAATAACACAATAATCATAGGAGACATTAATATTCTTCTTTCAGAACTGAATGAATCTGATAGAATGAAAAACAAAGAAGGAAACTATAAGACTGAAAACGTTTTTATGACATTGTCCAAATGGGAACATTAAAGAATATACATATTTCTCAGCACTGCATGGTACCTTTACAAAAACAAAAAACTCCAAGTCATGAACTCTGGCACAGAGAGGTTAGAACAAAATTATAATTGAATATTAAAAAGCAGAAAATATGGAACATATCTTTTCAAATAATATTACAACAAAAAATAATTTTGTAAACAAGCAAAACATGAAAAATTAATATAAAATCATAAAAATAATAAAAATGTGAAATAAGACAAATGAGACAATACATCAAAATTTCTGGGATGCAGCTAAATCTGACCATAAAGTTACAACTCTTAAAAAATACATTAACAAAATAGAAAATAAGCGGTTATTGAATAAAAGATGTAATGTTAAAATGAGAAAATAAATTTTCAAAAAACTGAAGAAAAATTTAATATTAGAGAAGAAATAGGTAAAATGGAAAACAAAAAAACTGCAGAATTTATAAAACTAAAGACCACTTCTTCAAAAAGATTAGCAAATTCATAAAACTTTAGCTAACTTGCTTTTTTTAAAGAGAAGAAAATCAAACTATGAAAATACAAAATGAACTAAGAAAAATCACAATAGAAGAAATAAATATTAAATGGAACTGATTACAAAGGAAATACACTCTAGTCAGACAGATTTACAGATCAATTCTATCAAACATTTTAAAAGTTGGTAACACCTCTGCAACACAAATTACATCCTGAAAAACTGAGAAAGAAAACACTTTACAAACATGTTTTATGAGGCAGTTGTGGTTTTAACACACAAACTGGGGAAGGATAATCCTAGTCGAAAACAAAAAAAAAAAAAAAAAAATTATAGCAATAGATCTAAAAAAATAATTGATAATGATCAAGTTATATTTTACCAGAGATGAAATAACAGGATAGCATTAGGAAATTAACATAAATCATATTAAAAACAAAACCACAAAATTGTATCAATAGAAGTAGAAAGAAAAAATCTTTCACAAATCATAAATATTCACCAAACCCTATAACACAACCACTGATAGATGGAGGTAATTGCTTAATATTATTATAAGGAGTATATAACTACATCCAAAAACTAGCATTAAATAAAAAAGTGAAACATAATCAATATGTAAGAATTTAAGTGCTTATTAAAGATACACACTGTGTTAAGTGATAGAGACAAAGTTAAAGACACTCTTTGCTGCAAGAAGCTTATATTCTAATAGGAGACTAACGTGTGTAATTAGATATATATAAAATATACCTAAGTGAGAAGGTGGAAGACAGCTTTCTCTCTAGAAGATGGGGGAGGGGAGACTAGTAAATGTTTCCTACAGAAAGTGGTATTTAAGCTAAGTCTTGAAGTAATTTGGGGATTCTAAAAGGTAGAGATGAGAGTGAGAACATTGATTTTAGAGTAACGGGAGAGAGTCAGGATTGGAAAACAAGTCTGTTGATGTTAGATACAATGTATCATATTGTTTCTTAGTAGGGAAACTCTTGTTTCCATTTGTTTCCAAGTGGTCCTTGGTCAGTGATGGAGCAACATAATTCATAATAAATCTGAGAGCTACCTGTGTGTCCATGAGGACATTTCTCACTTATCCTAACTTTATGTTCCCATCTAGGAATAAGACATATCTTTCAACTTATCAAATTAGTTTTTCCCTAATTATAGAGCTATAAAAGATCTTAGAGGGTCCTTGAGTCCAATCTTCCTTTTTCAAATATGGAAATTGAACATAAAATAACTTTTACATAGCTACATAGTAATCACCTGAAGCAGGGGTCCCCAAGATTCTTTTGAAGGTTTTTTGAGACAAAAACTAATTTTATAACAATGCTGACATTTTAATTTCTACTAGATATAAGCCACATAAAAACACTTTAAGTGAGGGATCCTCTATACTGATTAAGAGTATAAGAGTACAGAGACCAGAAAAGTTTCAGAATCATTGCTTTTCATTATTATTTATTATTCCTTCCATTATGGTTTCATAGTTTTCTTTTAGTAACTTTGTTAGTAACTTTAGTAACTTTGCATTTAGATTAATTAATAAATCTATCTTCATTAGATTAACCTTCCACTATTTCAAGTTCATGTTGTTATTATGAGTGAAATTTGTCTTTCTTCATATTTTCAACTTATGACAGTAGAATATAGGAATACAACTAGAGAAGCAAGAGGCAGATTTAAATAGCCATTTTACTTAGTCACTTGGTCCTGGTTATTCTGAATGGAATTTTAATAATTATTTATATTTGTGTTCCCAGAGATTAGCACAGTGCCTGTGGCACGTCATACAAACCTTATGTTTGTTGACTGATTTAATATTAATGGGGTCATTATGGCTTTGCCCAGTATTAAAACTTAGAGGACACTAGTGTCACTAGGTAAAAATTTAAAATTTTAACCATTTTAGTTAAAAATGGAAATAGCAGGCCTCTTTTTTTCCCCAATCTTGTCTGGTCATGTTCCATGTGAAGACAAGACCCCAGGCATCCTAGTATTTCTCTCTGCACTCCTTTGAATTTGCCTTTAAAAGTTGATTTGAAGGTACTTTTCATGAATGTTCAGGTTGTTTGCCTGAGTTTCAAAAATTGCTACTTAGAGCTCTGTGTGGCAGTGCATTCTGTTTGCTAAGATTTCATTTAAGATTTTTGTCATCTGAATTCATAAGTGAAATCAATTGAAAATTTTCTTTTTTGGTGTTATCTTTGTCCGGTTTTTGGAAGACAACCATATATGTTTTGAAGTTATTCCTGTGGCTGGCATTTAGCCCTTGAAGATTTATAAAGTGAACCCAAAGAGCTAATTTAATCCTCACAACCCCATAAGGAAGATGTTATCATCCCTATTTACAGGTTAAGAAATCAAGGCTGAGAGGTTTAGTGACTTGACCAGGACAGTACAGTTGGTAAATGTCTGAGTATTTGGACAAAGGAATTCCAGCTCTCCACCACTGACCAATCTGGCTATTCTTTGAGGTGTTAAGAAAATTCTCCAACAAGAGAATCTAATTTCATCTAAATCAAGTATCTTTTCTTTTCCCTTTCTTTCCCCCCCTCTCCCCACAAAAAATCTAGCATTCTTTCATAAGCTTCTCTATTTATTTTTGCTATTGAACTAGTCATATTCCCCATTTCTTGCATCTATTCAGGATGTTTGTGCTGGTATAGGTAATCATCTATTTCTCTTTGGCTATCACTTTTACATGTGGAAATGTAATTGATTTCCTAAAACATGATAAATATTCTCTAAAGTTTTTTTTAACCTTTCACAATAGCTTTAGCTTTTTTTTTTTTTTTTTTTTTTAATGGTGGATCTGCAATGGATCGAGTACTAGGCCTGGAGTCAGAAAGATCTAAATTCAAATCTGGTCTCACATATTTACTAGCTGTGTACCCTGGGCAAGTCACGTAATCCTATTTGCTTTAGTTTTTTTCATCTATAAAATAAGCTAGAGAAGGAAATGGCAAACCACTCCAGTATCTTGCTAAGAAAACCCCAAATTGGGTCATAAAGAGTTGGAAACAACTTAAAGGTGACTGAACAATATTTTTCTGTATTTTTGTTGGTTTAAAATATTATGTGTTATATTATAGGTTTCTTCTCTGATTCCAGTGTTATCTTAGCAATCTGGTTGCCTTAAAAAAAAAAAAAATTCCATGAGGTGAGGAAATTCTAAATAATATTTGTTTTCTAACTTTTGTTATATTGAGGGCTGAGAATAAATTATGTAAAATTTCACTAAGTTTGACTATGTGTATCCCAGTATATAATCAATTTCTGTGATTAGTCCATAGAGATTTGGAAAGAAAATGCTTCTCCTTACATCTGCTAACTAATTTTACCATACTTAATGAATCCTTCAAACTCTCTATTTCCTTTTTCAATCCTTTACTTACTTTGACCCATTCTGAGAGGGGAGCTGTGAGATCTATTACAATTACACTTTTGTCTATTTCTCCATACAGTTCTGTACATTGTTTTGTCATTCTTTAATTGCCCATAAAAGTTACTGAATACTATGACCTCATAGGAGAGGAAACCAGTCCCTAGTTTATTTCTCGTTTAGGTCTTATTTAATTCAATTCAGCAGGCAGTCTTACCCTCCTAGACTGATTCTTTTGTGAAGACAAACTAGGTCATCTTTTGCCTCAATTCTTCTCTGGCTTTTCATTAAGAAACACCCTCCTGAAGTCTTTTTCGAGAACAAAGGATGAACAACAGAATTAGTGGTTTGAAGAGTTTTCTTTTTAGGTCTGCTTTGGCTTTTTCAGAATGTCTTGCTGATGTTTGCTGTTTCCTCATATTTCGGCAAAAAAATCTTTTTAAAAAAGTGATGTTAAGCAAATAGAAGGACTCTTCTTTATTAATAGCCCCTTCCTTCCTCATCTTTCTTCCCCATCATTCTCTGCTAATTGTTCCCATGATTTTTTTTTTTTTTTGCTGGGCTGGATTACAAGGTGACTCCCAGTAGTTCTTGGGCCAATTGATCTCCAGACCCAAACAATAAAAAGCTGTTCCTGCAAACACAGCTCAGACCACAAGGAGGGCAGAGTTAAATTTGAAGCATCGTATGGTCACAGAATCACAAAACTAGTCAAAACTTTGGAGATCATCAAGACCAATCTTGCTGTAGATGAGGAGGTTGAGGCCCGAGTCCCAACTTCCTAATTTCACTTGCTAGATGTGCTGAAGTTTTATTCTTGGCCTGGTACATCCTGTTGTAATGACCCACATGCAAACAGTCAGTGAGAGGGATGAGACTTCTTTCTCTACAAAATGAGGCCTGATCTTCTGTTCCTCTGGTTACCCACTTTCTTGCGTTTGGAGACTGGTTCCTCCAATGATGGGGCCAGGCGGAGTTTCGATTTCAGACAGTAAATAGCTTCCAGGCTTGAGCATCCGCTGACTCAAGGCAGTAAATGCTCAAGGTGGGTCTGCTTTCCCCACCGGCCCCTCTTTCTATCCTGCCCCCTTCCCCCAAAACCTAACCCACCCCTTTCCTCCCCTCTGATCTATGTTGGCTTCCTGTAGAAACACTAAAGGGGGTTTTCACCAAAGCTGGGGTAGATCAGAGTGGACATAATTCAGTCTCCTCACGCATTTTTACCCATCTTGTCTGCTGGCTACTTGTCTGCTGCCCTCCCAACTTGGCACTCCAACTCCTGAATGAAAAAATAAATAAAAAAGCTTGACTCTAAAAAAAAGTTCTTAAGGAAATATTGGGGTCTCATTATTCCCTTGTTTTCCCTTCATTTCTTCATTTTCACCATTTCTCCTTCATTCAACCATCATTTCCTCTTTTCCCCCTCCTTTTATTTTTTCTTCTTTTTTAGAGTCCCTTGAGAAGAAGGTTAACATGCCATCTGCTTAACTTTCATTCGTGTATTCTAGGGCAAATGAGGGGGCCCTCAAGTGACTTGGAGTCCACCCAAGGCAAAGCCACAAAACTATGGAAGCAAGGAGGTCTTTTCTAATGTCCCCACATCCTCCTGTGTTTGTTCCCCCATTCCACCTCTACTTCCCCCACGGGCCTCCCAGGACCCTTTGGTTAGTTACTCTAAGCCCACCCAGGCCCTTCCTCTCTGGTTTATCCACACCTTTCCAACAGCTTTGTCCAGTGGCCCAAGATGAGGAAACACATGGGTTTCCAAGGTGATAATGGGTCCAGAGGGTGTAATGTTGGACTTGGGAGGCAAGAAATCCTGCCTGTGTCACTTGCTCCCTGTGGGACCTTGAGTAATTTCTCTGGGTTGTTTCCCATTTGTGAATGAAGGGGTTAGGCAGAATGGCTGCTAAGGTTCCTTGAGGCTCTAAAGCCAAGATCCTAAAATCACGTTAGGAAAGCTTTCCTAGCTTTGCATCCTTCGTAGCTACTATTTCTTTGGCAGCATAGACTGGAGTGATCTTGGACAAATCACTTCGCCTCTCACAAAACCGTCTCCCAAAGTAGTTGTGACGCTCAAGTGGATAATGCTTGTAAAGTGGTTTGCAAACCTTAAAGTAATCTAGAAATGCTGTTATTATTCAGCTGTTCTTCAATCTGGCCCCGGGTTATTTCTGGGGCTTTGCTCTTAGCTGTCCTGGTGCAAATGGGTCTTCTTTTAATCTCTCTGGCTGTGGTACTCATTTACCGGACTATTTATGAAATATTATGCTTCTTCCTCCCACTCCCCAGGCCCCTGATCAGACCAGGAAGAAAGTCTGGCCCACCAGAGAGATTTGTTTAATGAAGCTGGTGGATGCGGAGCAGCGACAAGCATGATCGTGGCTACTACAGAGCTGTTACCTGAGATATTTCATTGTATAAATTAGCAACAATTTCCCCCTTCCGTTTCTTCCTTCTTTCCTTTTTTTGGAGGCATGGTTGGGTGGGGGTAGGGATGGGAAATACCTCTGTGTGGGAGAGTGTTCATTTTTCTGTTTATTTTGAGAATCGCAAGAAGAATGAACTTTGTTTCAGGGGCCCAGTCAGGAGAGTACTGTGAGGGTGCCCGATTTGAAAGCACAAAATGATGGGCTGTGCCCATCACATAGTCATGGAAAGGCTGGAAGTCTTACAAATGGATGTACTGGAGCCAGCTCACACAGGCTCACAAAAGGCCAATGGTAAAATTCTCACTGTGAACATTTACATCTGGGAAATTGAAGGGGGGAGGGGAAATCGAGTCTTGATTCATTGTTTTGTCGACTGTCTAGTCTTAAAGTAAAAAGGAAAAAAAATAAATTTGTCACTGAATTCTCTATTACTAAATCTAATTTGTTGAAATTTCAATCACTATTATTTCTTATTTTTAGCAGCAGAATTTTAAACTATATTTAAAAATTTAAAAAAAAGAAAGTATCAAATTACTGAAAATGTTGATAATGCAAATCAAGTTTAAGTGTTTCATGTGATACATGTATGTGTTTATTTGTTTAAAAAAAAAAAACTGATTAAAATATTTGCCATCACACCACTGGCCCAGTCCAATGCATTTGTTTTACAGATGGGGAAAAATGATGACCCGAGACATAAAATTACTGCCCACTCATTGGGTGGGTGATCCAGGATTCCAAAACCAGGGATCCCTGTTCTCAGGATCACTTGACAAGATTTCACTTTTACACAGACTACAGAATGAAGTTGAACTGGATCAGGAACCATAAGTAAAGTGGATAGTTATAGAGTGCCTGCCCCAAAGAACAAAGGAACTAACATAACAGCAAAGCAATTCCATCACCCTTTACTTAATGACAGCTGTAATTCTCCCCTACCTCACAGGGTTGTCATGAAATCCAAATGAATGTTTTAAAGCATTTTGTAAACTCTGAAGGGACTTAATGGTTGGAAGCAAAGCTAGGAGCCCATCCAAAGTGCCCCATGCAGCCTGTTTCCTATTTTCTATACTCTTTTTGCCTAGAATATCATAGATTAAAAATGCAGGGGGATAAGACCTCCATCTTTCCTTAGATCTAAGGATTTTTTTCCCTTTCCTCCATCTTTTCCTGTTCATAGGAGGCTGGTACTTGGTCCCAATCATTCTTCAAGATACAGCTCATCTCTTTTTATGAAGCCTTCCCAGATTTCCACACCTACACACCCAAGCAGAAAGGGATCTCTCCCACCTTAAATCTGTCCCAGCACTTTTTTTTTTTCATTTAACTTATGCTACCTAGTTACTTGTGTCCAAGCCTCTTCTCTTGTCCTAGGCTGTAAGATCAGCAAGGTCCAGGACCTGTTTCCTTAGGATCACAAATCTGTGTCATACACCAGAAGCCACCTTGTCCAACATCCTCATTTTAAAAATGAGAGCAACAATCTCCAGGGAAGTTAATTGATTTGTTCAAGGTCATACAGGTAGTAAGTCAACAGCCAGCTCCTCCACCATCAGTTAGCTTCAGAATGGCCAAACCCAGGGGATCCAACATAGCTTATGGCTACAGATAAGTCATTGTTCTCTGGTGCTGGGTCAAAGTGCTGAATACAGTGGGGAAGTTCATCACCCACAAGCTGGGAAGGGGCTGAGGAGCAGAACAAAGCCAGAAAATGCTTAAGATCTGGAAGGGATCCTAAAGACTGAGTGCATACAGGGCCTTTATTTTACAGATCAGGACTGAGGCCTGGAGAAGGGAACACACTCTGAATCTCTTGCAGTATAGAACTATGAGGGTTGAAGGACTGGACGTAGGCTCTGACTCAGTCTCCCTTGAGACCTCAAATAAAACTGACCGCTCTGGTTTCCTCAGATATAATATAAATGGGTTGGGCTCAAGCTCTTTTCTAGGTCTAAATCTAGGAATTTAGGAGCATGGTCAGGACTTGAAACTCAGGTTCTCCAATTGCATTTGCAGGGTTTTGCTTTTTATCCCAAATACTGAATTTCTGTAGGCAGAACGTAAGGCACATAAGCCGAGTTAGGACTCAGAAAACAGGTCGGAATCAATTTTGCAGGAGGTGTATTTATGGCCCAGCAGGAAAGGGAATCTGAAGATGAAGGTCCTACATTTCTATACAGTGAAGAAACATCAAAATCAACATTAATCCAGTACCTTCCATGTGCCAGGGCACAGAAATGCAATGACATAATTGGAAGCTGCTGCCCACCAGCTTATATTCTCCTGAAGACCTTGGTGGAAGCAGGGCACAACATGGTCACAAAGCAAGTTCCTGTAGAATAAGGAGGGTCTAGCACCTGAGCTGTGCCTTGAAGAAAGCTAGGAATTCCGGAAGGTGGTGGTGTGAAGTGAAGGTAAAACAAGTTTGGGGATGGCAGGTAATAAGGGAGATGGTGTATAAATTAAGATCATTTAGACAGGAACAAGTACACATATTAGATGCGAAAAGTAGATAGGAGTAAACTTATCAAAGTGAGAATTTCGCATTTTATCCTATTGACAAAAGCCACTGAAGATTTCTGAGGCAAGATAAAATTTTTTTAAAATGTCGATTTGGCAACTCTGGAAGGGGTGACTACACTGGTCAGAAAGACTTAAAGGCTAACTGTCATAGCCCAAGGTAGCAGTCATGTAGGCCTGAATTACAACAATGATTGTATGAGTAGAGTTCCTAAACTAATTACATCTTCTTATCCTGAACCAATCTTGTCCATGTCTTTCTGTAAATTCCGATAAAGGAGCCAAACAAAGCCTGCTTTGGTAATGCTTCATGGAGACTCGGGACAGCACTTGGGCCACCCTCTCTGTCTTCTCTTACCCTTGTTCCATGACCAGCCACCATAAATATGAGACTGTGTCTTCTCGTTTAGTATAACATATAGCTGGAGTTTTCTTTTCAAACTGGGTTGGCCATTAAGTTCAAGTCAGTGAAATGTATATTGACGGAGAAACTCAATTGTTGAGTTCAGTACCTGGCATATTTGCACTTAATGCTTTATTCACATTTCACTCATGGTGCAAACCCCTAATGTGGAAGCTCCCTCCACTGGTACAGATAGGGAACTCATTAGTAAAGAGACTTAGATAATCCAGGTCACACAGCAATTACATCAAGGCAGTTCATGTCTTCCTGCCCTCTATGACCTTCAAATCAATGGCTCACCCGTAAGTACACCAAATATAATTAAGATTTATTTGAGAAGAGAGGGAACAACAAAGTAATCGGTCTTAGGAGTGGCAGATAAACTTTTATATGAGATTAAGGGTTCTAAGAGCTAGATAATGCCTAGGTAAGTAAAGGCATGGAGGTGGTAGAGCGAGCTAGGAAACAGTGAATTGAGTGCCAGGCCTGGAGTCCAGAAGACACATCTCCCCGAGTTCAAATCTGGCCCCAGACATTTACTAGCTGACTAACTTTGGGAAAGTCACTTAGCCCCATTTGCCTTGTTTTCTCGTCTGTAGAATGAGCTGGAGGAAATGGCAAACCTTTCTAGTGTCTTTGCCAAGAAAACCCCAAACAGGGTCAACACGACTCAGATACGATAGAAAAAGACAGAACCATACACACATATTAAAAAGTGATTGTATAACATAATATTTCAAGTGTCCCTGTCCTTTTCATTCTCCTCCATGTTAACTAGTAGTGGTCTACCTCACATAGACTACTCACCTCCAGTCCCATGTCTACACATTAGCTTTACACTTTAATTCAATTTGTACACATTTCCAAGAATGTTGCAAATGATTGAAGTTTACTTCATCACCATCAATTGATCTGTTCCAGTTAAAAGCTATTTGTCATCCTTCCTGTTCCAACAAATGTTCTCAGGAACATCTGGCACAACTGTGCCACAAAAAGCAACTTTCTGCAGCTGTTTGCCCCTCACCTACGCTTCATTGTTCTATATTATAAGATGATGTTCCATCATCCTTCTGTGTACCATTTGGCAAATGAACTCACACCCTAACATCACCCCTAATGAAAATTTTGACAAGGCAGACAATCCAAATGTTCATTGGATAAGATTTCTAGGTTCTTTGGAACTTGTTTTTGAATGTTCTGAATCAGTTTCATTTCTCAAAAAAACTGAAGTCGAGTCTTTTTTGTTCACTTTTTGTTCACTTTTCAGAATCAAGAATCCATTTAAAAAGGTAATGTGGGGTTGCTAATGTCTGATTTTCAGCCTTTTTCATTATCTTTTGATTTTCTATGTTGTTTCCCATCTATCATTACAGTGAACTTCACTTGTTCTAATACTCTGGGACCTTCCATAGACTTCTCCTTAAAGAAAATTCTCATGATGTACAGGTAATCTACAATCCTGGTTACTCTTTTTCCTCGCTTAACCACAAACCAGGTTCTTCAATATTTCTGTGTTCACCACTAAAGTCATCAGTATCCAAGTGTTTATATTTTTCTAGAGGTTTTTGGGCCCAATTTACCTAATAGTACAATTCATTCTCTGTAGTGAAGACTAACAATGTCTAATTTTGGTCCCTCTGCATATTTTCAGAGACAGACAGTCACACACACAGATACTAAATCTTTTGAAAGTTTTAGAATTTCCCTCATTCAATGATGGGCCACATAATACCAGTTGTATAGCTAAAGACCTGGGTGATATAGACAAAAAACTTGGGGAAACTCTCATCATTACTAGAAGCTTTTGATGAGCTGTCTTATCAAAAACTTTACAAAAAAACTTTTAGAATAAATTATACATAAGCTGCCAGGGAAGAAGTTTTTTTTTTTTTTTTGTGCATCCAAGTTGTTTTTGCTTCCAAAGACATTACCAGAATCTTCAGGCTTTCTCCCTTAGACTTGTCACTTTGTGCATAAATGTAGGACTAGTCCACAGACAATCCATAAAAGATGAAAGCCCTGAAAATTTTTAAGTACCTGCCCACAAGAAACATATGTTTTACATATGAACTCAAACAACTTTTTGCATATTTCCCAAAAATGTATATATGATATGCCTCAGAGTGAAATTTATAGATTTAATTAGGATTAAATTGAATCCTTGAAGTCTCTTAAATATGCAAGTTCCCCCCCCCCGCTCCCATCAAACAGAATATTTCACAATTCATGTGTTAAATAGTGTTTATTGTTAGCGTTATTGCCTATAGTCTCTAAGATGCAGCTTTATTGTGCCTTTGCAAAGATACATAGATTTTTTTTAAAAAACGGATCAAATTTCATACATATAGCTCTATATGATACATTACAGTGCAACACTATTTCTGTTACATCATTATAGAAAGACTATCGAACCCTACAGCACAAAAGCAAAAGAAATACAATCCTGAGCCATCTGAACAAGATGATTGGATGACCTAGGGGTGGGGGAAACACCACACATGCATGCTGCTGGCAATCCTGAGGCAACTGTATGGCCAAGTCGAGGCCCTCCCTACAGACCTGAATCCGGAGGTCATCCCGTTTACTTTCCGGTCCACGTGTGCACCCCCCTCCCCTGACACACACATCCAACTTCTCACACTCACCCCACCCTCTCCCCACAAGAGGCACTACTGCATGCTAGGGAATCCCATACCTGGCTTGTCGGGAAAGAGAAACTGTAGAGGCAGAGGCCCTAGCAAGTGCACATTCCCACTAACTACAAGACAGAGCTGACAAAAGAAAGGCTGCTAAGCCAACTACCTTCTCCTTTTTCATTCCCTCCTGGGAGAAAATAAACGATATGATTTCTGTAGCGAAAGCTGAGCAGGGTTGGGACAGAGAATGTTTTAGAAACAAAACTCAGTCTCTCCCCTGGTGCTGAAGTAAGAACAGCTGTAAAAATGCATACTGCAAAAGAAACGACTCATCTACTATTAAAAATACATGTGTCATTCTACCCATTTTTGGTATCTACCTGCTTACAATTCAATACCAAGGTTTCTTGTACCTGCTTAAGGTAAACATGAATGTACTACTGTATGTATAAGACTCACCCACACCTGAACACAGCCTGGGGGCAGCTCCCCAGCCTCCCCTGGAGAGAGCTGGCAATCAGTGCGGTCAGAGACTGCCCCCGCGAGTGATCCAAGCGATCTGGCTTCCATCCTACTGATGAACTTGAGCAACCTCCCACCCCCCTTGACCCCATCCCCATTTTGAAGATACCCGAGTTTGCTGGTTAAACAAACTGACTGGCTGTCACTTTACCCAAATGACTGGCACCAGCAGCTTGTCCTATGAGGCTGAGCAAACTCTCCTGGTTGAGAAAGGGCCCCTTCGAGCTCAGACGCTGAAGAGGTTGGCACGTGGAATGCCCGGC
Organism: Sminthopsis crassicaudata; assembly: GCF_048593235.1. NCBI lineage: Eukaryota > Metazoa > Chordata > Mammalia > Dasyuromorphia > Dasyuridae > Sminthopsis > Sminthopsis crassicaudata. The sequence continues at coordinate 34,190,655 of NC_133618.1, read as the reverse complement.
CCCAGTGGCAGCGGCGCTCTCGGCCCCAACTCTGCTAAGCTGGCTTTGGGGGGGAGGGGGCTGCTCTAGGTAATCACAACAAAGGCTGTGTTTCTCTAGCATATTTTCAATTAAATACTCACACACTTATATACTCACACACTCTATGAATGTGAGGTGGCTCTTGTGTCCCAAGAAGCACCAATACCCGTTCATTTATGTGACAAATCTTTCACCTTTAAAAGTAACTCAGATGATCACCACGAAAGCAAAAGCAATGGCATCGCAAAGGGATTGCATACAAGCAAACATGGCGAAGACAACCCGAGCCACCTGAAAACTCAACTGGAAAAAGAGCAAGACCGGTCACGGCCCAGCACTTGAAGAGTAAGGTCTTAACTGGCTTAGCTTAGACGTGTGGGCCAAGTCCGTGATCATCACCCATGGTCACTGCCCATGACCAGGACTCATGAGAAAACTTTCAAACTCAAAACTTGGAGAAATCACTTGGAAATGACTTTGACTTCACACTGTATTCCTGTGGTTTGCTGTTTTCACCCTGTAAAAAACCCTGACAGTCCCATTAGCGTCTGACACAGAGACCGGACGCCCCCCCCTTCTGTGCCCTTCGGACATGGGCATCAGCTACCGTGAGGACAAGCCATCTCACGCGATGGTGAAATAGTACCGGAATCAGAAAGTCATCTTCTTTGGTTACCATATACAAAAGCTCAGCCCCTGGTCTCTTCAAATACTTTTCTCCGAAACATCTAGTCTTAAGTGAATCAATGTCACGGCACACGCCGTGCTTTCTAAAGCATGTCTTCAGACAAAATGGTTTGGAAACTAAGTCATCACCTACCCCCAAATTTAATTTCATATTTTAAGGCCCTAACACTGCCCTAGGGAAATAGAAAGTCAAGTCCAAATGCTACAATTAAGTCATGTTCTCTCTATATATTTTTAATAAACTATAAATCTAACATAATGTCTAGCACTGGGATAAATAAAATTTATAGCAATTCTATGGCTTATGGTCTTGCAAACAGCACCTGTTTGCTTTCAGAAATATCTGGCCCACCAAGCACTGACACATTTTTTTCTAAGTATTTTTAAGATTTTCCATAAATTCTAAGTGTGATATAGGCATAGGAAATTCAAAGAATAGGATATGGTTAGTACAGAACTAAATTTAGCTTGGCAGGGGGCTAAATCTGTGGAGGGAAAAAACAGACTTGATAAATACCCTAATGACAAGAATTCCTTGAAACTGCTTCTTTCCAACATTGGCCCACAATCTGCTGGTTGTCAAGTGACTTATGGCAGTTTCTAGCTGTGAGCAGAAGACAACATCAGGCAAACATTTAGGACAAAAGAAGCAAACCCTCTTATTTTAGATCTTATCCAAATTAACACGAGAACCAAGTAAATCAAAGATCCGGAAAACCTACTCAGTCCCCCAAGGAGCGTCTTGTGTTTCATCCCCGTTGGCCTTCTCTCTGCCCTCGTCATCCAAATCTTCCTCCAGAGAAGGAATGCTGCTCACCTGGTAACTCAGCCTGAGACCCAGTTCACCCCATCCCAGATGTTTTTAATAGCCAAATCAACCCTGGAGATTCCATCCTGAAACCTCAAACTCCTCCTCCTGCTCAGTCTTCTCCAAAAACCTCATGAAGGGTTTTTATATTGTGTCCAGTTCCAAAATCCAATGAAATGGGGTTTCAAAAAGGTGGATTTCCCAATCATGGTCTTCTCTATGAGGCACAACACCGGCACCTTCTCTCCAAAGAGCTCTTCTCTACAGAGTTCACAAGACAAAGAAAGGTTCTTGCACGTGTCGTACGGGGACCTTGGAGACAATGCATTCAAGAGAAAAGGGAATAATCTTATCAGAGGCGAGCAATGAGGAGACATCCCCATGTGGAGGAGAGCTTGAGTGCACAACAGCACAGACAAATGGCAACAAGCAGATGCGTTCTGAGGGACTGGTGAGCGAGCTTCTAGCTTAAAGGACGAGACAACACAGGCTCACAACTGCAGGCTGCAGCTACACTGTGCACCTTCAGAGATAGCGAGGAACCCTGGAGTCCGCCTGCAAACAATGGCCTGCCAGCTCCAGGAGCAAAGTGCCCCCAGGCCAGGAGGCCCCCAAGGGCTTGAGTGTGGACTGAGCCTGCTCAGAGAACAAGGCCGCCAGCTGCATTCTCTCCAGTGGTCACTGAGGCAGCCAGCCCTGGGCAGGGCCACAGCCAGATGTGTGTGTGTATGTCTGTATGAATGTGACTGTATGTGTGTCTATGTGCCTGTGTACGCTTGCCTGTGTCTGTCTAAGGCATGTGTGTGGATGGGTGTCTGTATGCATATGCATGTGTGTGTGTCTGCATATCTGTCTATGCATGTGCATGTGTCTGGTGTGTGTGTGTTTGTGTGTGTCCATGTGTGCATGTGTATGTGTCTGGCTTCAAGAGGAGCTGCAAGAAGGGGCAGAGGGAAACATATGAAAACAGACTCAGAATATATCACAGCTTGTTTTCTTCTTTAAGCAAAAAATACAAATTACTTTTATAACCACTATTCAATTTATCAAACTTTTTCTGAAGTATTTTTAATTATGTACACATAACAGGAAATAAAACTTTTTCACAAACATTCTTCAAGGATGAAAATCATCAAGAAGAGGATGAATAAAAGCAGGAGAAATATTCAACACATGGGGGAGGGTGATTTCTCGTTTCTGCTCTTAAAAAGTAAAAAAAAAAAAAAAATCACCATATAATTAAGTACAAAAACCGGCATTGAATGACAACTGCTGGTGTATTTACTTGATCAGAAATGAAGACCAAGAGTATAATAAAGCCCTATGGTAAGATCGATCCCGGAGCACTTGCCCGCAACGCGGACACTCAAACGCTGACCAAGATTCTGACGCTTTTGCTTTGAGCAGCCCGGAAGCCCACAGTCTGTGGGGCAAATGCAGCAAGTACTGTCCTCTGAAAGGCGCCTGCCATCCAAGGCATCACTTACAAGCGGCGTCGGAGTGACTCTTCAGAAAAAGATCTGTTTGGCGTCTCCTGGACTCTGTTCCATCGGGCAGTAAGGACATTTTAATCTAGAGACAAAGAGAAGACACTGGAATGCTTGTCAACACCAGGCAGGATCTCAGGGAGCAGCTTTTGCTCTCCCTTTGGTGACCCTATTGCTAACCTGCATTCTTTTCTCTCAATCCCCATCCCCAGGATTCGATTCCTCGGTCATCGCCCTGGGGTCCCCATGGCAGGACAAGGCAATCTCAGCCCTTCCAGTGCACAGGTTGGGGAGCCAAGGCCCTTGCCTGAGGCTAACCCACCAAGAGGTAGAGAGGCAGGGCTTTGCCCAGGGCAATTGGGACTGAGCTAAGGCCTCAAACCACCGTGCACACTGACTGTCAAACAACTCAGGGGCACCTTGGTGGGGGGAGAGCCAACTTTCTCCTCCCACCCTTGAGAAGATGTAGAATTGGTGTTTTCAATGAACAAAGCAATAAGATGCCTCCAAAAGGCCTGGATTCTGTAGAGGAAATCTTGGGCAGCTAAGAGCATTTCCACCAAAGATCAATAAGAGATACAAGGGGAGCCTAGGTCTGGCCAGAGACCCTTTTGTTCCCAGGAGCTAAAGAAGAGGGGAGCCCCTCCTCCATTCCTGACCTAACTCACTGGACTTGGTGAAAACAGGTCAAGGACCAACTTCGGCAAAAACCCATTGCCCAGAGCCAGCCACGGCTGGAGGTGGGTTCTGTATGGCCGCATATTGGCTTCAAAGTGTGGGTAAGGCCTTAATAGAGAGTGCAGTTGCTCCAGTTACTTGTGGCCTCTGCTACAAGGAGATCTTACTCCTTCCATCTCCACCTGCTAACACTTTTTTTTTCCCCCCTGAGACAATCAGGGTTAAGTGACTTGCCCAGAGTCACACAAGCTAGGAAGTGTTAAGTGTCTGAGGCCAGATTTGAACTCATCTCCTCCTGACTTCAGGGCTGGTGCTCTATCCACTGCGCCACCTAGCTGCCCCTCTGCTGACACTTTTACCAAAAGAAGCCACAGGGAGTAGGCCTGGTCTGGTTTTGGGGGAGAAGATGGCAGATCTGTCATTTCCTAACATTTCATCCCTCCCAGTACAGAAACCACCTCCAACAATGCAGGTGAGCACTGCAAGGTTAATGGCCTGGCTCAGGCCCCACAGAGAACAGATCAGGGTGGGCGTGGCCCTCTATGCAATGGGCCACACTATTTATTACATTTCAATCTAGGCCTTCAAAGATGGGACGCTAACTTTCGTTCTTCTCCCTTGTTGCCATCAAATGCCCCAAATGTTCCAAGTTCTAAAAGCATTTTTGGAAAACTGCTAAAGCTCTAAATGACACTTACTTGCTACCATTAAACATTTTATTTAGCGCATCTCTTGAGATAATATGACCACAGACCAATTTCATAGGTGGATTATTATCTGTTGTTTGCTGACGAAGAATGGGACAAGCGAATATAGAGTGATACCAGCACTTTTTACCAAGGTCCACTTCAATCTGTTTTAACAAAAAAATAAACAAACATATTAATACCAGTAGCTGGCGACCTTTCTTAAAATTTCTGCCTACTTTATGCAACAAAGATTTTTATCAAGCATCTAAATGTGACTTTGCAACTCCAAGTCGTCTTCTAATTCTGAGACACGTTCTTCAGATTCTGCCACAATGTTACAGGGAGTATTAATAAACTTCCAAAATTAAAACCATGTGATTGCTTTTGGTGCCAATCTGTAAGGATTTGAAACCAAACCAGTGACCGTGATAAAGAAAATCAAACTGGTGAAATTCCTACAATTTGGACCTTAGAGAAACAAGTAATCCCAAGAGATGAGTTTTCAGTGTGAAGGTAATGGAATATTATTGTTCCATAAAAATTGATGGAACAAGCAGATTATAGAAAGACCTGGAAAGATTTACATGAAATGAGGCTGAGAGAAACAAGCAGAATGAAGAATACACTGTACAATAACAGTAAGAAAGTCTGATGATCAACTGTGACAGACTTAGTTCTTCTCAGTGGCTCAGTGATCCAAAGCAATCCCAAAAGACTTTGCATAGAAAATGCCATCTGCAGCGAGAAAAAGAACTAAGGAGATTGATAAATTAGCACATGCTACATTCACTTTAAAAAAAAATTTCTCCCATGATTTTTCCCTTTTGTTCTAATTTTTCTCCCCCAAATGATACATAAAGCAATGTGTATTAAAAATAAATAAAATTTACTAGGGGAAAAAAAAAAAAAAAACCCAGGAAGCAAGCAATAACAAAAAAGGTGAAAATACTATGCTGTAATCCACATTCATTCCCCATCATTCTCCTCTGGATGCAGATGGCTCTCTCCATCCTATTGGATGTCTATTGGAACTATCTTGAAAAGAGTTAAGTCCATTAGAGTTGATCATCACATAATCTTGTTGATCCGTGTTTCCATGTTTTTTTGGTTCTACTTACTTCACTTAGCATCAGTTCCTGGAAGTCTCTCCAGGCCTTTCTGAAATCTTCCTGCTGATCATTTCTTACAGAACAATAATATTCCATAGCATTCATATAAATGGCTTATTCAGCTATTCTCTAGCTGATGGGTATCCATTCTACTCAATTTCCAGTTCCTTGGCATTACAAAATGGGCCATCACAAATTGCACAAATGGGTACTTTATCCTCTTTTATGATCTGTGATACAGGTACAGTAGAGACACTGCTGGATCAAAGGAGATGCAGTTTTACAGCCCTTTGAGCATAACTCCAAATCGTTCTCCAGAATTGTGAACTGATCCAACCAATTCACCAACAATGCATCGTGTCCCAGTTTTCCAACATCCCCTCCAACATTCATCATCTTTTCATGTTATCTTAGCCAATCTGAGAGGCATGTAGTGGTACCTCTTAATTTGGATTTCTCTGATCAATAGTGATTTAGACCACCTTTTCATATAACTAGAAATGGTTTTAATCCTTTGACCTTTTATCAACTGGAGAATGGCTTGTATTCTTATAAAAGCAATGAGGCCTTTATCAGAACCCTCTCAGATGTAAAAAATTTCCCCCCAGTTTTCTGCTTTCCTTCTAATCTTGTCTGCATGGGTTTTGTTTGTATAAAAACTTTCTAACTTAATAGGATCAAAATTATCTATTTTCCATTTTATACTAGACTCCAGTTCTTTGGCCACAAATTCTTTCATTCTCCACAGGTCTGAGAGTAGACTATACTTTGTTCTAATTTGCTTATACTATCACTCTTTATATCTAAATCACGAATCTATTTTGACCTTATCTTGGTATAGGTATTAGATGTTGGTCAATGCCTACCTAGTTCTGCCATATTATTTTCCAATTTTCTCAGCAATTTTTGTCAAATACTAAGTTCTTACCCCAGAAGTGGGATCTTTGGGTTTGTCCAAACTAGATTACTACAGTCACTGACTATTGCAGACACATCCTTTTTTGGAGGATGAACTGGACTGGTGTGAGGAGTCTGGCTAAGAGCTTGAATGGGAGCTGTGAATGCAGGAAGGAGAGGAAGACATGCAGATTTAGCAATAGGTGGAAGCTTAGAGGGGAAAAGATGTGAAAGGAGAGAGGAGAAAGAGAGGGAGCAGCAGGGCAGGCAGGGGAAAGCCAGGAGAGAGCAGCTTCACAACAAGTGAGGGAGGGAATGTAGTCCAGAGGTGGTGGATCACCAAGATCAGAGGCTCCAGAAGTCCAATGAAGGGACCCGTGGCTAAGCACACCCTCTGGCATCGGCTACTACGAACCCCAGCAATCCCCAGTCACTGTGTACTTTGGCAGAGGGGGAAAAACTATCCCTTGACCCTTAACTTACAGGCAACTCATCCTTCTGGTTCCAAACGCCTGTGCACTGCCTCTGCTCAATCACCGCCTTGATGTTAATCAGAGCTGGCAGGGCTACACAACCTGCTGAGAAACTGGCAGGGAGAGAGGGAGAGGAAGAGGAAAAAAAAAAAAAAAAAAAAAAAATCAGACTCAATTTCAGACACTGTTGCTGTCACCTCTGATCAAAATACTAAGAAAACCCAAGGAAATACAGAATTCACACTGTTCTTCATATCAGATTTGGAAACTACTCAAGAGAACCAATCAGGTTTTTAATCAGAGAAATGAGAGTGATGATGACACTAGTTCCTACTGACTAAGTTGCTAACAGACAGTATCTATCTAATTTAATCTTCATAGTGACCCTCTGAGATCCGTCTTACTGTTAACCTTTTTCTACAGAGGAAGGAACTGAAGGTCATTTAGCTCAACCTCTACATTCTACAGAGAAGAAAATAGAAGGCCACAATCAGAGGTAAGGGATTTGTACCAAGTGGCTGGGCTCAGACGGAAACCAAATCTCCCAACACAGAGCCTCTTCCCACGGGCCCACAATGCCCTTTGCTTTTCACTTACTCTTGTCGATGTGCTTTCTCCAGTTACTAAAAAGCAATGTCAACCCATCTCTACCAAGTGTACTTTTTTTTGTTTAAGCACCAAGCATCTGCCCCACTCTCTTTCCTCCATAATGAGCTGCATCTATGAAAGTTTGATCCCAACTTTCATTTACCAACAAGCTCCAAGATTTCCTGCCTGGCTAGATCTCTACAGGGACAAGCTCTGCTTCTTGATAGTACTACTAGGGCACCATCACTCTCTTCAGGAGATCCCTGGTTCTCAGCCAGTTCCACTTTTAAAGTAAGAAAACAAAGGGGTCTAAACCAGAGATGTCAAACACCCTCAATGCTGCCAACTGCAGCTCATACAAAATGGAAGTGGGAAATTCCAGCAAAATAAACATCCATAACTTTTCACTTTTTCCACTAAGTCAATGGCTGACTGTACACAGTATGGACCCCCGTTTCTCTTTGCTACACTGGCCTAAACATAAACAAAGGAATATATTCAAGATCTGGCAAGAAGAGTCATTTTTAAGGAGCTCTGCCTTCCGCCCTACCAGCCAAGGCACAAAAGGGAAGGACAGTTTGTTATGAGAGAACCTGGACGGAGATTCCACTCAACCCCAAACCATTTCTTAATGGTGGCACAGTAGGCCACACCAACTTCACTGAGCTCCTACCATTTAGAAAGGACCACAGTAACAGCCAGGGCGACCTTCACAGGGATTAGCAGACCACCAGCAGTCCTCGGAGACCATCTCCTTCAAACCCTTTGTTTTACAGTAAGAATGAAATACTAGGAAAGGGGGAGGGATTTCCCACGTCACAAAGACAACCAGACTCCTCAAAAGTCCCACTTGTTTGACTGGTACTCACGAGCCTGAGGAAACAGAAGTGACTCTGCTAGCAGAGAGTGGCCCTGACATCATCCCACAGGCCTATGTAGTGGTATACACAGCATCGTAAAAGAATGGGGGAGGAGGAGAAGGGGAGGAGCTTGGAGAACAGAGAGAGCAGCTATTCTAATTTTGCATAAGAGGAAGACAAACAAAACACTAGCCAGGTACCTTCCCCTAGGAGGGGGCGTCCACAGAACCAGCATTTACTGCAGTAACCCCGCCATACCTAACACTGAGTGGTGACTCCACGGACAGCCCCAAGAGAGCACAGGCGTCCCGAGTGAAGATGTCACAGATGTCCGCCCACTGGTTTGCATCAAGCAGGTGAACGTAAGGTGAGTTTTCGATGCCCTGCCTCAGGTACACGAGGCTTCCCATCAAGACCTGGATATCTGAAGGATAAAAATCAAGTTAGTTAGCAGTGTGGTTAGAACTAAAATTTTAACTTTATAAAGGATCAAGATTTTCTCCTTCGTTCATGGGAAAAAAGTAAAAGGGAAAAGACAGTTGAAAAAACAAAAACTAATCAATGTGTTCTGGAATTGCTCAATCATTTCTTTTTCTTTCTTTCTTTCTTTTTTTGCTGAGGCAGTAGTTGGGATTAAGTGACTTGCCCAGGGTCACACAAGCAGGAAGTGTTAAGTGTCTGAGGCCACATTTGAACTCAGGTCTTCCTGACTTCAGGGCTGGTGCTCTATCTACTTCGCCCCCTAGCTGCCCCCTCAATCATTTCTTTTAAAAATAATGCTGTTCATGCAGAGATGTTCCTCCCTTTCCTGTGCAAAAAATGAGTCCCAAGTGCCTCAATGTGGATCAGACAGAGAAGAGAAAAGGAAGGTTTTATTTGCACATGCAATTTGCACATCACCGAATGCAATAACTGTGTACATTACTGGGGGAGGGGAGTGCACTGGCTCCCAAACTTCCGTGTGGGTATTAGGATCACGAGGTTCCCAGACCCCCTTCCTTTCTAGCACCAACCCCGTTTCATCAAAAAGGCAAAATGGGGTAGGAAGGGCTGCCACAAGGGGACAATCATCTGGCCACTTCAAGAGTCCGCTTTAGATTAAGACAGTAGCTCAAAGCATCTTCCAACATATATTTTCATGTTTTCTTAGAGGCAATGGAATATTTCATCTTTTTTTCTCTTACACTTCAATCTCAGTGACCAGGTTACCAGGCTCTCTAATACACCTAACAGTGTCATCTCTGACAGTCAACAGGCACTTGTTAAATGCTGGCGATGTGCTGGGCACCATGTTATGCGCCAGAGACACAAAAAAGGGCAAAAAGCACAGTCCTTGCTCCTGAGAAGCTCCATTTTCGTGGGGAGGGGGAGAGGGGGAGGAGGAGGAACATGCAAGCAATAGAGTAGGCATGTAAGATGTGGGCAGTGTCAATGGCAGATAATCTGAGGGAAGGTCCTGGCGTTAAGGGGGGAAGGACAGGAGAACAAAGAAGGCCCAGGAAAGGCTTCTTGAGCTAATGGAAATCGAGCTGGGTCTTGAAGGGAGCCAGGAAGCAGAGGAGAAAGGGAGGCTGCAGCAGCCAGGCCCAGGCACTGAAAAGTATAGCATCTGAGTCAGCGTTCAGGCCAGTGCTGCTGGTCAAGTACAGGACCCCTAGACAGGGACCAAAAGGGCAGGCGGGGGGGAGAGGGGGTTGTTAGCATCCAAACAGCCAGATGGGGAGCTCTGCACCTGATCCTGAAGGGAGGCAGCCGAGGTTGGGGGACGGACAAATGGAGAATCCACAGGAGGGGAGAGCCAAGTCTAGGTAAAAGAGGGAGAGTAACAGGAAAGCTGGAAAGAGAGGAGGCTGCTTGGGGGCTGGGGGGAGGGGATTTCTGTTTTAGACATAGTTAACTCAAGAGGTCCAACAGGCATCTGGAGATGGAAGATTAAATGACAAGAGAGCCTCACCTGCAGCAAACTGAGCGCTGACCAAGAGGGTCAAGAGAGAGAAAAAAGGGCAGGACCGAGCCTTTGGGGACGCCTACCTGCAGTGAGCATCAGAGTTAGGCAGAAAGGGGCAGAACCCAGAGGGCCGTGGGCAGGAGCCAAAACAAGAGGGTGACTCGCTGTGCCAAAGGTCAAGGAGGAGGAGGAGGCTGAGAAAGGCCCCAGAGACCATCTCCACTGCCTTGGGAGCTCCAAGGCCAGCTCTCAAAAGGCTTAGAGAATGATGAGAGGAGAGCTGGGGGTCCCGGGGGCAGACAGTCTGTGGAGAGGAGCAACACTGATGGCTAGAAGGTGGGCAATGAGAGCTTGCTGCAAGCCCAAGGACTCTGGGGAGAGAGCAGAGAAGATGAGGGGGCCGATGCTCCAGGGAAGAGACGGGGTAGAATGGAATCCCAGAGCAAGAAGATGGGCCCCGCTCTTGCCTTAGCCGAGATCGGGGAAGTGGCAGAAGACAGCCGAGCTCTGGGAGAGGAGGGGAAGGAAGCAGGGAGCTCCTCCAAGGCCGACGGCCTCGATCCCTTCAGTGAAGTGAGAAATGCTGCTGTGGTGCTTTTTCATGAAGCAATTTCAGGGGTCCAGATCCAATGTTTTCCAGAACGTCCGTTTCTCGGCCAGACCTCCCACATTTCCACCCTGGGAACGAAGGGGCCACTTACCTTTCTGGTGGTTTAGAGCAAATGGCTGAAAGTTTTTAGCATATTGCAAAGCTTCCCGCTGGTTTGCGGTCCCGCCCATTAACAAGCTGATGAAGTACAATCTGTGCAACTTGAACTCCAAGGAGCTGTTCTGGGCCATGAGCATCTCCCGATTCGACACCGCCCATCTGGAGAAAAGGGAGAAAGAAGAGCCATCACTGGGCTGCACCCACAGCAACTGTTCCACAGCAAAGCCACCACCGGAGTTTCTAGGAGGAAGGAAGGGCCTGCCCCGCCACCTAGTGGGGCCTTCGGTAGCCAGCCCAATTCCTGGAACTGGTTTCTTGTGAAGCCCGAGGACGGCGGCTCCTCTGAGCCCACGGCAGCTCCAGCTCCCCATGAGGAGAGGGAGGGGCACGGGAGATGGTGGCATGGGAAGCCCCACACCTGCTATCGTGCCCCCCAGGAGGTCACTGAGCAGCTGAGAGGCCCAGGGAGCCTGGCCCCCTCCAGCCCTGTTCCCACCTTTCCTCACCAGGCTGCTCCTCCATGATAGGAAACGTGCCAAATGCAACGAAGGCCAACCCAGCTCTAAGCACAACGCTCAGAACGGACACGGCCCCTCAGCGTGCTAGAACCACCAGGCAATGGAGGGCCTGGCACACAGTGGGTACCCTTGTCCACCACCAGCCCCTCTAGGTGCCCGTGCACAATGAGGGTTGGAATAAATGGCATCAGGTCAGGGCCTGCTAGGCTAGGGCAGATGCCCTGGGCTCATGCACAGCTGCAAGGCCTTAAAAAGCCCCACAGGAACAAGAGCGAGAACGCACTCCTTGGCAGTCTTCCACCACAATAAACGCTTCTGAGTGAGAGGACATCATTCACCGAGTGCATTCGATCCAAGGGCCATGGCTGTCAACCCTGCGGACACCAAAGCGGAGGGTCCCAGACATGTGACCCCCTGCCAGGCCCTTCTAGTCAGTGTGGGGGGAGGGGGGGGCGCACGGAGCGGCCTGGGTGTAGGTGAGGAGGCTTCCAGGATGCCCTGCCATCTCACCAGGACCAGGCAAGGCCTGCCTGAAGCGGCCTCCGAGTGGAGTCCTGAAAACAACATGGGATCTGCTGGGGTGGGGGCGTGAGATCGGGGGGCCTGGAGGTACTGGGAAGGCACCGGGTAAATAGGGTGGGGGTGAGTGACTGACCGCAGCCCACAGGAGAGCTTCATGGAGCCTTTCACACATGCCTGGGCCACCTGACTGTGAGAGAGGCAGGGTTGAACCTGCCTGCCAAATGCAAGCACCCGAAGCCCAGGGCAGTGCCCGGCCTGAGAGGCAGAGGCCAGACTAGCATGGGGTAGTCTTTCCAATTCTTGGTCAATTGCCAGCCCTGTGCCCACAGAAAAGAGACTCAGTCTTCTCAAGTCTGTGAGGATGAAGGGATTAGCCAGGACAGTCTTGAGGATCCCTGCTGGGAGCTGGGGGTGGGGGGACCTGGAGTTAGGGAGGTCGGGGTTCCCCCCCAGCCTCATCCTTGCCAGAGGTGTAAGATGAGGAGCCTGGCAGCGCCTCCGTTCCATGGTTGTCATGCGGATCAGAGGGAGTAATAAGCCCTTAGCGGTGCCCTGCATATAGTGCTTCCCCAAGTGGAGGACGCCATCACTTTAATGGCGAGGCCCTCCAAGGCACAGACTAAGCAAGCTTTGCTCTCATGGGGGGAGTGTAGGAAGGGCATGGGGGAAGGGGCTAGCAGGAGGGAGGGAGAGGGAGTCTGAAGACATGGAGCCCGCTGGCTGGCGGGCATTGCTGGAGGCAGAGAAGGCAGCAACCCTCTCCCCAACTGTGCACTCAAGGAAGGCTGCTGAGCTGTGTCCCCAGAGACCCCAAGCCTCAGGCGATTACTGAGGACTACAGGCAGCCCCAACAATGACACAGGCCGGGGAGACGTACCCCTGAGCCAGAAATGGTCCGAGGAGCCTCTGCTGCGGCTAGATACAACATGGTGGCAGTAGGGCTGCTGGGAGCTAAAGAATTAAGCATAGCACCTCCCCCACACTCCAAGCTGGGCCAAGAAGGACCAAGAAGCCCAGTGCGGCCTCCCCAGGGCCTTCAGTCCCACAGCTCGCCCTCCTGGAGTAGGGCTCTGAGTTAAAATTTAGACTCAAGCCCTTATTAGTCCACAATACCTCCAGAAAACCACTTTACTCTACCTCGGTCTCCTCAAGTGTAAGGGGTCCCTAATGCTAGCCTCCATTTGTTGCTGTGAAGATCAAAGAAGACCATATTTGTGATGCGCTGAACACAGAACCTGGCCCACAGCCAGAACTGTAAAAACATCTGTTCCCCTTCCTTCTCTCCAAGTCTTAATTACAATTTAAGAGGACTCTTCCCTTAACCCTCCTAACTCCTAACTAAGTTTATTGTGATTAAATCTAGATTTCACCATACACAAAACCCCAAGCTCCAAAGAGACGGCGGGTCCCCCAGTGCCACAAGCCGAGCCAACCGGGGCTCAGGGCCAGGGCGCGACCTTCCAGAGGTCAGCGGCGTCACCAGGAACGAGCTTTGCTTACGGCTCCTCCATTTTGCCAACAGGTGCTGTCCCCAAGGGAGAAGAAAACGCCTCCCGTTTATGACGAAGTTCAAGGCAACTCCCAGGTTCCCTGACACCGAGGCAGGACTCAGCACAGGTTTCAAAGCCCCTGCCATTAGTGAGGGAAATGGGAGCTCTGTGCCAGGAACATCCATGAGACTCCACTCCCACCCTCCAAGATTAACAATCCCATATTCACTTCTGTGTGTCTCTGTATATGTGTCAGAGAGAGAGGGGGGCGGGGGGGAGAGACAGAAACAGAGACAGAGACACAGACACACACACTCAGAGAACTTTTTCAATTCCTCTCAATTTTAAGTGTACGTTTTTCCCAACACTGAGATATCTCTTCCTGAGGCTCTCAGTTTAATTTTTATACCAATGGCTCACAAAGACCCCCTTTTCCAACCCTCCTTAGGGCCACATTCTTGGGGGAGGGGTCTCTAGGACTATTTCTATTTCCCCCAAAAGATGCTCCCTTGAGCCCTGAGTTTCCAGAAAGCAGTGTCCAAGGGCTTTGAGACGATAGAGTGATGATAAATTGCCAAACAAAAGCCCAGAGAGACCCGCCATGCTCCCTGCCCAGGCCTGGGTCTCCAAGAGCCGTACATCATTCTTCCCTCAGCTCTTCCTCTCTGCGAGGAACATAGACTGGTATTTCCAATCAGATAAAAGAACCAGCCCCCCCCCCCAGATTACTTTTCCCCTGTCCATGCTGTGTCTCCCTCAGGTCCCTTATAAAAGCATCTGTAAGCAAACCTATATCACAACTGTAGAAATAAATCAAAGAAGGCTGATGTTCACATACGCAGCCCAAGGCACTACCTGCATGCAGCAGCAGGTCACTCCAGCCCTTTCCCCAGCTCCCATCCCATGGGTCCGAGCAGGCAGCAGAGGACGCTTTCCTGCCTGATAACCACCTCTTCCTTCTTTCAGGATTCCGCCTTCTCATTGATTCCAGACAAGGTCTAAAAATGACAATCCTATCTGAATTAATCTGCTCATTCAGTGAGCAGATTAAAAATAAAATTTAACTTAAAAAAAAAAAAAAAAAAAAAGATAATGCCAAGATAATGAGCTCAAGAACCACTCTAAGAAGGCTAACCTTTTGTTCTAAGTCTGGAACATTTTGACCATTTGGTCTTTGTGGACTGATATTTTTCAGAGTTAATTTCAAGATAATTCTAAAACTGCCATAAAATCATTCTTATCATTCTAATCTTCTGGCTTCCATTTATCTTGTTAGCTTTGGTGAATAATTCTTTAGTCCCCTTTATTTGCTATAAATAGATTTCTAACTACAATAATATCACAATAAAGGATGAAAATGAAAACTCAAGTGACCTTAGCAGAAGAACTACATTTCCCAGCTAATAAAAGCCAAGAAAAAGGCCTTTCATGTCATAAAAGTACTTAAATCAGGAAGCTAATGAGGAGGAAGAAGAAATAAGATCTTCCTCATCTTCCTGTTTCTCAGTCCTGCTGAAGCTAGTCACACTGCAGCTCCTGGCCAAGTGGAAAGGACACCAGAATCCACCATCTGCCAGGTGCACAGCAGATCACACACCACATACCTTGCTCACTTTGCTTTCTAACTTCACATTTTCATAAGTTGGAGGGTGCAGGAGGAGGCCACAAAGATGGTGAAAGGAGTGTGGAGGATCAGGTAGAACAGGGGAACCCTTTGGAGTCCTGACGAGCTATCATAGGGAGGAGGGCTTAGCTCCCTTCGGTTTGTCTCCAGTGGCAGAACTGGACAGCGGAGGAAACTTCCTGTCCACCAAGCAGGAAAGGTCATCGGCATATGTAGTACAGGGGGATTCCCAGATGTCTGTGGAGGCGCCCCATCTCCTAATTGCCCACTAAAGCACCCGGCATGCCCAGACAGCTAAGAGGGGGAAGTTCATGTGCATTTCAATTAGACAAGAAATACTGAATGGACATTTGGGTAATGACAGCGCCGGAGAATAAGGAGCACACAGGAAGGCAGGCAGAGCCGGCGGGCTGGCCCCGGAGCTCGAGCACTACATTACTGTGAGGCTGAAGGCAGGTCTCCACGTGCAGAGATTGTGGGCATAGAGAACTTGTGCCAAGGGTCAGGAACATAAATACTAAGGCAAGCTTCCCGCTCTCAGGAAACTCTTCTCATAACACATAAAAAAGAGGAAGGAGGGTTTGTGGTCCATCCCTCCTCCATCATCCAAGGGATGCCCTGACTTGCAGATGAACTAGAGAGGAGTGGGGCAGAATCACCAGTCTCGGCCTCCTCCAGACTCACTACAAGTCCAGCAGAGGGACAAAGGGAGGCCCCGCAGTGCAGGAAGACCAGAGCCTTCCTAAATGGAGGTCATTCCCAGGAGGCAGAAAGCTAGGAGAAAATAGACCAGAAAACAATTGTTCTTTACATACATACTAAGCCCTCACAAGCTAACCCAGGAACCACAGAGATGTGAATCAGGAAAGGCAGAGGGATCTAGGCTTGACAGGGGGTCAAGCAGCTCCATTTGAAGCCCAATGGTCTTTTAAAAGTCTGCCTTCCCAGGGCTGTATTTCAAGAAGTCAAAAATGGAAAACCACTTAAGACAAAAAACATTTTTCAGCTTTAAGGCGGGAAAAAAGGAAGGAAAAAAGGAGGGAGAAGATAGGAAAAGGAGGAGGTAGAAAAACTTCTGCTTGGACTGACAGGTTAGGTCTCCAGAGGACAGTGGCTATTACTCTCAGATATGGTAAAAGCTTAGTAAGAGAGTTAATTATGTGCCAGGCAGAATCCCCATTTTATGGGACAGGAAACCAAAGTAAAGAGGGTTCACTTAGGCCAGATCTGAACTGAGAAAGGCTGGCCAACCCCTGGCTTGGCACACAGTGCACGCAGTGCTCCTTGCCATCTGGAGGCCGGTGGGATCCAGGAGTGCGGTCCATCTGGCTGTGTATAAAGTAAAGCAAACACAAAGGAAACCCTGGCTCTGGGGGGCACGCCCCTGTGCACTGCGCAAATGCGCCAGGAAGACTTCAGGAGGACCAACTCTGAGACCAGCAGCTGGAGAAAGGGCCTAAGACTGCAGCCCTGCGAATACAAAGCCATGGTGGGGAGGCAAGGCTCCCCCGGAGGGAGTTGGGAGCCCTGGGTTTTGAGAGTGGCTAGATGAGGCTGGGAGAGGGCTCTGCTAGTATAACATGGAAGCTCAGTGAGACTTGAGATATCTGGTAGAGACTGCTGGCTTGGCCAGACTGATCAGTGAGAAAGGCCAAGCGCCCATTAAAAGCTGACAGATACCCCAAAACCAGCCTTTCTACTTCTCCCACATGGGCCCACACAATCAAAGGAGCTGGGAGGACAAGGGCGCTCCTCCCCAGAGATAGGAGACAAGGACTTTTGGGAGAGGGGACAGGCACAGGACCACCCACCTGGGTCCCCTGGTCCAGAGGCTCTGGGAACCTCCACTCCAGTCGCTGGGTTTGGCTATGTGAGGGGAGGAAATCCCAGAACTTCAGCCCTGGCTGCCTGGGCCAGCTCAAGCCTCACATTGTAAGTAAATAGAGAGGAGGCGGAAAGTGGTGCCACAGGTGGGAAGCACCCTGGGAGGCAGGAGCCCCAGAGCCCATCGCAGGAAAATGGGAATTTCAAGAACAAAACAAGTTGACGCTGAGCCTAGGAATGTACCCAGAGATGAGGCAGGGCT
The DNA here is from genome assembly GCF_048593235.1 of Sminthopsis crassicaudata. Lineage (NCBI taxonomy): Eukaryota > Metazoa > Chordata > Mammalia > Dasyuromorphia > Dasyuridae > Sminthopsis > Sminthopsis crassicaudata. Next base: position 34,173,461 of record NC_133618.1, on the reverse strand, counting down.
GGGTTTGGGACTTAGAGTCTAGGAGTCCTGAGGCACTGATCTGCTCCAGGAGAAGCTGCTATTCAGCTGCCTCAGTGTCCCAAACCACATCCTCCCTACATCAACCAGGAGTCTCACCAGCCCCTTAGTTGTAAATTCCCATGAGGACGATGCCAGGGGACATCCAGCCCCCTCCCCCCAAGCACAGGTTTGCTGGGTCATATACAAATGTCCTTAAGGGCATCCTAGGACTCAGCATCTCAAGGGCAAACGTCCTGGGAGCAGACAGATGATTCCCACAGGCTGAAGACTAACAAGACTCTCCTAGAGCCTTGTATTAGGGGCATTAAGAGGACAACAAGGAAGCCATGAACAGAGAGAACAAAGTTTTGTTCTCATGAAAATACAATATAGATCAGGGTCCAGCTGTTGTCTTCTCTATTACCACCCCAAGCTGTCTAAATTTCAGTTAAAACCGAATAGTCCCATTTTGATCAGTGTTTCCAAAAGTTGTCCCAGGAGATGTCCACTTATCTGAACCAACCAGCTCCTATCAAACACTTTGTGTGCTAGGCCCTGGCACACAGGCTAAAATTATGATGTCCCTGCCCTCCTACAGCTTGGCATCTAACACTTCTTCCAATCAGTTTCCTCCAGACCAGTTCAGCTCCAGAGCCAGCCTGGCACCTCCCTCGAGATCCAAGCCTGCCAGAACAGCCTGGGCCTGCGATCTGCTCCATTTTTTATCAGAGGCAGGGACCTAAACCCTCCCAGTGCTGTGGCTGATAGCACGTGGGGAAAGTGCACTGGCCTGCCTTGACTGTGACCTTCAAAAGTCACTTCATCTCTGACTGTTTCCTCACTATTAAAGGGTACTAAGGCAGGTCCCACCTCCCAGAGCATTGAGACAGTCAGAGGAGACAACATCAGCCAAAAAACCCATAACGCTGGCCTATAGCCCAGAGGCAGGTACCACATAACACTTCCTTCCCTCAAGATATTCAAAGGCAATCAAGCTTAGTCACTCACTCCAAAGCAGGTCTCAGAACTCGGACTTTTAATGCTTCCAATATTCGATTTAATTCCACAAATGGTTCTTTTTGACTTGGGTCTATAGACAGTCCAGATTCCTGAAAGAAAAAAAAAAAAAAAAAAACCAGAAAATTTCCTTTGGTATCTTTAGTCAGAGCTATGAAACGGCATTAAAAGAAAAGAAATCTAGCATTAGAAATTTGGGAGAATTTTTTAAAAATTCTGTTGAAAAAGCATGTATTCCTCTACAAATTAAGGAGCATAAACACAAGTTCCAAGTGCCTGAAGGGACAATCCTAAGTTTGGCTTAAGCTATGATCAAAATGTGACATTCCATTTTTAGAAGAGGTTATTTGCAGCTCCATTCTATGTAAATAATTTAGTCTATACTTTTCCCATCTAGAAAATAAAGAGTATGCTCTAGCTTTTAAAATATTTTAAGCTCCCTAAATCAGTGGTCTAGGGATTCCTCTCAGATATCATTTCAGGAAGGGCCCAGAAGATCAAAATGATTTTCATAATACTACGAAGACATGTTCATTTAAGATATAACCTACTAACAGCAACTCTTTTTTGCCTAAAAATTGGAAATTGAGGAGATGCCCATTAACTGAGGAAAGGCTAAATAAGTTGTTACGTGATTATGATATTATTGTGTTATAAGAAATGAACAGCAAGATGGTTTCAAAAAATCCTGGGAAGATTTATATGAGCTTATGCAAAGCAAAGTGAGCAAAATCAAGAGAAGACTGAACACAGTAATAGCAATACCATAAGGATGATCGACAGTGAAAGATTTAGCTCCTCCAATCAAGACAATGACCCATAAAGGCAATAATTCCAAAGGATCCATAATGAAAAAGACTATCCATCTCCAAAGAGAGAAATGAAGAACACTTAGCTGCAAACTGAGGAATACTTTTTTTTTCTCTTTAGTAAGTTTTTATTGATGTCTTTTATATGTTGCCTAAATTTCTCACTGTATTTCTCCCCTCCCCTTTTCACAGAGCCATTCCATATAATAAAGAATAAAGCTAAGGAATGTTTTTTTTTAAGTGTTTTAACTTTTAAGAAGTATTTAAAAGGTATAAAATGGAAAAAGAAATTAAGTCACCAGTCTAATCATTTCTGTAATGTAACCACTCATCACTGAATTATATAATAAAATTATAGATACTGGGGGGAAGTCTTACCAATAATCTTATTTTTCTTTCAATCTAGGTGGGATCCCTCACATCCACAAGTCTGATTGGAAAGAAGGTGAGGCATACTTTTTCAAAACTCTTTATTGTTATTGCTTTATATTGTCTTTTGTTTTGCTATGTGACTGATAGGGAAAAGTTTTGTGTGACTTCACACAATCAATATCAAGTTGCTTGCCTTTTCAAAGAGGGAGAAGAGAAAGAAGGAAGAGAATTTGGAAATCAAAATTTTACAAAATGATTATTTGAAAATTTTACATTTAATTGGGATGTATTTAATTAAATAATTTTTTAAAATTAAAAAGTAACCTCCAGTAATGATTAGCCAAGTTCTAAAAATAGAAATAATTATGATAAAATTTAAGATATAAATAAAAAGATAAATAGATAAATGGATAAATGGATGATGGTCAGCAGAGATCTGAAGCCTGCTTTGGAATGATTAAGCACTGAGTGTATTCCTTTCTCACCACATGCTCATCTATTTCCCAATTACCTGACAGAGCTCCTCAGCTACATCCAACATTCCTTGTCGGAAAAAGTGCTCCACCATCACCTCATTGAGGATCCGCTGGCTGTCTGCCTGCCAACAGCCATCAATTCCCACACTACTGATGTCGGAATCAAAATTCTGAAAGGAAAAATGAACATTCAATTGGCCAGGGAACATCACCTCAGAAGTAGTAGTCGCTTGCAATGTGGTTGCTGCTCAGTTATGTTTTTATTTGCTTGCCACCCAGCCATCTAAAAAAAGCTCCCTCCAAAGGTCCAGAATGATGCATTAGAACATCATCCGTCCATTGTCTCCTTCTTGAAAGCAGTTTCATTATCCAGGACATATCAATTTACCCACGAGATTTTAAATTCAAAAGGCCATTTTCTACATGAGAGTGATAAAGAAGTCTATTCCAAAACTCCCAAAGGTTCATTCTTTTAATATGGCTTAAAAAAAAAAAAAAAAAAAAACCCACAAAGAAATGACTGTCCTGAATATAACTGCCAAGTCAGTAGTCTAAGACAACAATGGCAACACAACAAAAGATGTAACTGTAAAAGTCATATGCAGAAATATGAAAATACACAAATTGTTGGTCATTCTGTTGATTCGTCTTCTCTGTACAGACATCCATCTCTCTTAAAGGTTCAGTATTAATTTACTTTACGAAAATGAATTGATACAAAGCACCCAGCGACTAATGGGAGAAAGCGGTTATTGTCAGCCAGGCCTGGAGGGGGCTGGCAGTGCTGGGCCAAGGGAGCTCCATTCCAGCTTATCAGATTCTGCATAGTAGTTCAATACTTTCAAACACATTATCCCATCTTTCTGTTTTCTGTGACAGCGTAGTCGCCCCCAACCTCCCACAATGGATTCGTTCCCCACACTCCTCAAGTGTTGGGAACAGAAAAAGATGGTATCACAGTCCAACCTCTCTTCCCCCAAGTCCTCTCCCCCCACTGGCCTCCAGGACAAAGAACCATTCACATGAAAGGGGAGGGGGTGTGTGGAAAGGGAACAATGGCATGTATTACAAATGGACACAGTGGTTTGTAACACAAATGGGCAAAGAGGTTTAGAACACCCACCAAAAAAAAAAAAAAAAGTAAGCAAGAAGCACGAACCAAGGCTTAGATGGCCAGAGAGACTCTTTAGCATCATCTAAACCAAACCAAATGTGAATTTCTTGGTTCCCACTTAAATAGTACTAGTAAAAATGTTTTCTCTTCCTTCAATGAGTTTAAAAACTCTTTCTTCCATGAGAATGAAATGAAATAAACTTTAGTGATAACAGATGACAAAAGTCATGAGTCCATCAGCTTGACAAAACGTATTAAACCAAATCTTATAGCTTTCTACCAATTCAAGTGAATTCAACAAGTATTTATTAGGCATCTACCATGTGAACAGGGAAGGACTACTAACCAAGAAAAGAAAAACCCTTTAATTATCAGATTATGTATACATGTAAAAATGGGAAAACCACTGAGCCTTTGGATGATATTTAAATTACTGATATGGCAGCTAGTCATTTAAATTATAATTAAGCATGGATGCTGAGGGAACTAGATGAAGGTTCAATCACTGTGATTTGATGTCCAACCTTACACTCTATTGAGAATTATATTTGTGTATAGTTCAATCTCTACTTAGCCAGCAAAACAAGTCAAAATGAAGATCCTTCAAAGTGTCTGGGATAGAGTTATTCCTGTGCTTAAGGAATATCAATCTGGTAGTTGGGGAGAAACAAAGTTGTAGTGACAATGATCTGGAAGTGTCACCACAGTTCATTTGAGAGTGGCTGAGAGCCTAAATTAGACTGATGATAAACATAAAGGATGCCATGGAGCACAGAAGAACTGACCTCAGAAACCAGATCTTAGGAACAGACAAAGATGCTCACAGACATTCACCTGAGGAAGTGTAAACCACTTTCATCTTTGATTCTTAATGATGCCTCAAAAATACAACTCTGGTGATCAGAGGTCAAGTACATCTGTCCCAGACAGTTTCCAACCAGCCTCTCCATAGAACTATAGTACCTTACATTTGCATCACATTTTATAGTGCACAGAGATTCTCACTAACATTTGATTTTGGAGGTTACTTCCATTTTTCTTGATATAGAAATGAAAGATAAGAGTTAAATTTGCCAATGCAATCAAGTAGAGGTGGAAGTATAACACAAAATCCCAACTGAGGGTCACTGAAATTGTAAAGAGGCTCAGACAAATTACTTCATAAACACAATTTTACATGAATAGGGTGGGGACATATTCACATTGGAAAAGACAGGACACTTTTTTAATGGCCTGCAATCTCTTATAGGCCCAGAGGACAACTCGAAGGGCCTCCAAAGTGAAGGGTGCCCAGCAGAAAGCCCCAATTCCAGCCCCATCTACTTCTAATCAGAGGTTCAGTTCTGAGCGAGACATTGTAGGAATGAAGAGACCAAGTAAACAAAGGAAGGAAGTGATGGAAACTAAAGGGGTTTGGGAAAGACTTCTGGATGATCCAGGAGGAGTGAAGCAATCAGTCAACAAAAGATCAACCCACAAGCGTCTATGGACTGTCTGGCCAAAGATCAAAGGGGAGAGGCCATGCTTTCCCTTCCCAAAGTGGCCTGGAGGAAAGGCAGCAGAGGGAGAAACCTGAAGGAAACATCACAAGCTCTCTTCCAGATGAGCCAGGCCATGTTGTGGGACTAAATTGCAGACAGGGAAGGTTCAAACCCTCCTTTTTTATGAGATCTAACCATGCCAAAAGTCCATGTAGGAGAAGCTATGATTTTTCCAGTAGCAAGGTACATTGGTGAGAGCTGGACTATAAGAAAAGCTGACCGCCACAGAATCAAAGTTTCAAGTGCTAGAGAAGACTTCTGAAAGTCCCTTGGATAGCAAAGAGCCTAAAGAAATTAATTCATATTAACTCTAGAAAATCAAATGCTAAAATTGAAGGTTAAATACTTTGGTCAATAATGAGAAGGCAGGACTCACTGGAAAAGACCCTGATGTTGGGAAAGATTGAAGCAAAAGGAAAAGAGGATGGCAGAAGATGAGATGGGGAGATCAGTATCATGAAAATAGTGAACATAAACTTGGACAGACTTTGAAAGATAAAAGAGAACAGGAGGGTCTGGTGTGCCACAGAGTCCAAGGAGTTACGAAAGAGTCTGACACCACTGAACAGCAAAAGAGACTTTGATATTCCTTTCTCAGACTTGGCCAAATATAACATTAAGATAAATTTTAAAAAATATATATATAGCACTTAAAAAATACATAATGAAAAGATTCTTATGTAAAACAACCAGCAGATAGATACTGTGTCTCAATCATATCAAATATATTTCTGTCAACAAACTTCGACAAAGGGCTCAGATATAAATAAACTGTTTTCAAAAATATCAATACACTGAAATACAATGGAATACTTTAGGAAACAAAAAAAGTCATTAACCAATTTATGGCTAGTAAGGATATAAAAAATGAAAAGGGAATACATTCCAGAAACTGAGGAAAACTTATATGTGAAACTGGGTAAGAAGGGATTCTGAAATCAGGAAAAGAACCAGTAGTACAATTTATCTAGAATATAGTATAGGAAGAAGAATATGCATTTATTTTGAAGAATCAATAAAACACTGAAAAAAAGCCACCTCTACAGCGCAAGTCAGATTGTGGAGTCAGATTTATTACTAAGTTAATGAATTTATATATGAAACAAAGCAAAACTTGAATAACTAGAGAAGCAGTCCATGAACATAACAGTTGAATATGCCAGAAATGTCCAAGTTCATTATGTTAATACAACTCAAAATTCTAATGGGTTCAAATGTATAGGAAGGGCCAAAAATAAAAATACATTAAAAACAAAAAAAAAGTCAATGTAGAGCTTATTAGAATTTAACAAATTTTTATTAGTCTCTTTCTTTAAAATCAGCCACATTATAGAGGAAACTAGGCATTGATTCACACTAAACACCCTATACCAAGATAAGGTCAAAATAGGTTCATGATTTAGACATAAAGAGTGGTATTATAAGCAAAGTAGAAAAATAAAGAATAGTCTACCTTGCTCAGATCTGTGGAAAAGGAAAGAATCTGTGGCCAAAGAAGAACTAGAATGCATTATGAATACAAAATGAATAATTCTGATAATACTAAGTTTAAGAGTTTTTACACAAACTGTAATGTTTAGGCTAACTTTCTGGAGGTCCTTAGGATGCCCTGGTCTCGGCAGGATAGACACCATGAGAATGGTCCAACCATTCTGGAAGGCATTTCCTGGAGAGCAATACGGAACTATGCCCAAAGGGCTATCAAACTGTGCATACCCTTTGATGTAGCAGTGTCTCTCCTGGGTTTGTATTCCATGTGCAAAAATGTTTATGGCAGCGCTTTTTGTAGTGGCAAGAAATTGGAAATTGAGTGGATGCCCATCAGGTGGAGAATGGCTAAGTAAGTTGTGGTATATGAATGCTATGGAATAGTATTATTCCGTAAAACCAATAGGAAGATTTCAAAGAGGCCTGGAGAGACTGACAGGAACTGGAGCTAAGTGAAATGAGCAGAACCAAGAGAACATTGTACATGGGAACAAGATCATATGATGATCAATTCTGAAGGATGTGGCTCTCTTCAAGAATGAAATGATTCAGGCCAATTCCACGATCTTGTGATGGAGAGACATCTGCATCCAGAGAAAAGACTAAAGGGGACTAAGTGTTAATTACCACGTTTTTCACTTTTTTATTGTTTGCTTGCTTTTTTTCTATTTTTCTTTTTGAGCTGATTTTTCTTGTGTAATTGTGGAAATATGTATAGAAGAATTGCACAAGTTTAACATATGTTAGATTACTTTCCATTTATTAAGGGGGGGTGAGGAAAAAGGGGGAAAGTTTTGAAACACAAGGTTTTGCAGGAGCGAATGTTGAAAACTGCATATATTTTGAAAATAAATTTTAATGAAATGCTAAAATCACCTACATTTTTTGATGTTATCCCTCCCCAAACTCTTTTTCCAGACAGAAAACAAAGATAGTCTGAGCAAAATTGAAAACAGTCAGAACTGTCTGTAGTCAGCAACAACTATATATACACTTATATATAAAACCTAATAGAGATCCCAAAAGTAGAACCTAATACATGATATTACATATTAACATTCATGTTTATAATATTACATAAAATATATTATTGGCTGGAGATGATAGTCTCATTCAGTCCTGAGACAAAACCATGAATCCATTTGGTCCCAGTAAATCTCTCCCTTTCAAATAAAATATTAAAAACTCTCTTTAAAAAAAATATATTATCTTACATACATTTTAATTTCTTACACTATGTAATATACAGATGCAAACAGTAGGGAAAGCTGCCAATATTTAATAAAAACTATTAAGAGAATAATAACAATGACAAAAAATTTTATTTTCTACCTCAATACCTTTATATCATGTACTATCATAAATTTGAGGGTTTTTAAAATATAGAAAGTTTAAGTAAAAAAGTCTCCATTGTTTAGTAGATCAAAATTTTACTTCCATTTCACCAGTAACATTCTTGTAGCACTGCCAACCAGAAGCCAGCCCAGCTGATTAATTAATAATTTTGTTCACAGCAATTTACAAAACCATCTCCAAAAACATGGAGAGGTTATGTATCTTGCCATCACATAAAATAACACTCTCAAATATGAGGTCAGTGAACTATAAAATCTCAAAATAACAAATGGAGGGGTAGTAGAGGATAGAGTAATAGGTCATCCCACCTCCACCCCAACTTTGCACATTTTCTTTCTCTCTCTTTGGTTACCATATCACTTGACTCCTTTCATACTTGTGCTCCAGATATTTCTATATATGATTTACAGAATTTCATAGAAAGCCTTAGATGTTTTTCAGACAACTACTTCATATCCATCTTTCTCCTATTCCTGTGAAGCTGATTTTTGGTATATTAGTCAAGACTTTACATTTTCTCCATTCAACTCTGCCTCATGTTTTAACATCCAAATTCTGAACTTGTTTGAACTCTTCAGCTGCCATCATAATTTGACAAACATGCCATACATACAAGTTTAATCTTCTAGGTTTGGACATTCACTCCCACAACACAGACTGAAACCACCTGCCCATCCCATAGTACTCCTGGACTATGTCCTACATGAATCCGCCACAGGTGAGAGTCACCCCTTCTGCCTTGGCTAGTTTTTTTCCCTCAAAATTATGAAGACACTAGGAGAGCCATGGGGTGCCCATTATTTGTTCCTTCACTTATTTAGCCCACCAACATTGCCCATCATTTCTCTTCTTGATGACATCTGCCACTCTGTTCTTCATCATTCTTTTAATTTGTTATGGATTTCACTCACTTCTTATCTATCAGGAGCCTCTCACTAAAGCCTGGATAAAAATGCTCAAACTTCTAGTCAAATATCACCTCAGAGACTTTATGATTTGATTTTTATTTGATTATAATTTTTACTTTATGATTTGAGGCAATTCCCACACCCTCCCAAGGGCTGAAGCAATAACTAATTACAGTTGTTTAGGGTTGTTTTTTTTTTCACAGATCCATAAAGTATATTTATTTACATGAGATTTACTTGAAAGTCACCAATGACCAAAGCATTCCATCATAAATTGATTATTTATTAGAAGGCAACATACTATCTGAAGTCTAAATAGAATGCATAAATCATTAGACAAATATATGGTCAAAAATTGTGCTTTAAAAATCCTCATATCATCATAAGGATGGCCACCTGGTGATTTCTAATTTGTTTTCACTTTGTGGTGTGACCCCTTTCAGAAGAGATGGTAATATAGGTAAAATATATGAAAGAGGACACTAAGCACTACATTCATCTCATACACACCAAAATACTTATAAGCTGCACTTTCATAATGTCAAAGCTCTGGAAATAATCTATTCTGATGGTCGACTGTTGGGCTTAAGATGACACTTGTAGATCAATACTCTAGGCAACAAGTCTTTGACTTCCCTTGGCCCCAGAGGAGTAAGAAGTCCCTTCCAGCTCTTAACTTATGATCCTATAATCTGCTGAAATGTATGAAGAATTAAAGAAGTCCTCAATATCAACTCAACATACAGCTTGATACTGAGAACTTCAATGAGAAGGGAGGATACATAGAGAGGAGGATAGTGAAAAACATTGGAAATTGTGGCTTAATTTTGAAGAAATAAAAGGGCTTTCATGGCTCTTCAGATCCTCTCACCTGTGCATCTCTGAACAGTGACTTCGAGAAATCTGAACATAAAGACTTAACAAATGACCTCAAAACGCTTAAACTCCCACAAAACTGCCAGCCATTTCCCCATCAGCGCTCTGTTGGGTTAGCCAGACCTGGCTAGAACAAAGGCCAGGACAGCAGAAAATGCTGGAGTCACAAGAGCAATTCAGCTTCTTTTAGAGAGCCAGAGCCCCTGGGTGCCGACGACTTTGGGACCTCCCGTCCCCTCCCCAAGTCTATGTCCTGTCCCCTGCCAGACAAGGAAGGAGCTGCAGGGTTGTTTTTTGCACAACCAGACTTCCTAGTTCTAAGGGAAGTTTTTGTGGGGATACAGGGAAGGCTCCGGGAAGTAATGATAGTCATGAGAAAAATAATAACAGCTACTCTTTGCAAACAAATCCTAGAGCACTAGGCAAAATGTTTCATATATACATTATCTCTTTTGATTCTAACACTGTGGGACAGACATTATAATCCTGATTTCACAACAAGGAAATCTGAGACTAAGGAAGGATGACTTAACCAGTAAATGTTTCAGCCAGAACTCAAACTCAGGTCTTCCTCATTCCAAGCCAATATCTCATTTTAAGAAGATCTCAAAGTGGAGAAGATTCCAAATGAACAGAAGGGAAAAGAAGAAATCATAGGTGGCACCTAAAAAAAACAAAAGGGATACTGGCAAATAGTGACCTGCACATGATTTTTGATTTCAAAATTTCAGATTCATGTAGATGAAAGGTGGAGGCACAGGAAATAAGCCCACTGAAGAGACTTCAGGATTTGAGTGAGAAGACTCCTATACTCTTACCACTGGGTATGGTGCTCTGTGCCTAAATCAAGGTTCAAAATATATTCATTTATATTCTACAAGGTAAAGCTACCATGTAACTTCATCCCCATCTTGAGAATTGTTTTAAACCTTCACCCTAGACTTTTTCAAGCCATCAATCCTCTCCCTTGCCAGAGTCAAATAAAATTAGTTTCTAACTCTAAATTTAAATTAAATTCATGACCAAAAAAGCAGAAACAATCTCAAATGGCTTCTTCACTCTGGCGTCTTTACTTCCACACATGCCCCTTGATGAATCTATTACTGCTTCCTCTAGATGCCCCTTTCTCTTCTATAAAACTAACTTCATCTCTTCCAGTGATCTGGATTTCCAATTTTCTACTAATATATTCATTCCCTCTTTCCCTTTCCTATGACTCTCTCTCTCCTCTCCAAACATTTATATATCTTCCTAATCTGGATTTCACCACTTGGCCCTTCAGATTACAATTCTCCATCTTCTTTTCTTTCCCTAGCTGCCCCTCAAGAACCATTACTGCTGATGATACCAAATCAAAATATCTCTTTCTGGCTTCCAAGGCCCATTACAGTTATCTGACTCAAAATTCCCTAACAAACCTTCTAGATCCAAGTTAATGTGCCTAACATAATGAATCAGAGAACATGATCATTCTCTACTTAATTCCTTGCTTTTTCCTCCCAACAAGTGACAGGTGAATGAATGAAATGCTATGAAAGGTCAAAATAGTGAGTATAATTTGGCTATTTCTAACAGCTCCACTCACATGAATGTTTTGATTGGCTGAGTCCAAAGTAAGACAACATCCAAATAACCAGATTCAGAACTAGGGATAACAGAGTAGTCAACATACCCAAGCCTGTTATTTTGCCTTGAACATCATATAATATTATGAAATTACCCACATGCACCCTGTGCCACAGTTAAAATAAAGTCTCACAATAAACAAAAAACAGATTATTTTAAAAACTCAAATTGGTTATGATCAAATTTGCTCCAAAACAGTCAACATCTTAAGGCACCAATTCATAGCCAGACTGTGCTTTATGACCCTTTTATAATAATTAAAGATCATGAAATGCCTTGGTGCCCAGTATAAAAATCATTGGCTTCTTATTTTGAGGCAAAATTGCCTAAAGGATTTCTAAATGACAAAAACTAAAAGAATTTATAAGAGCAAATGAGGAGAAATAAATTAAGAAGCCAAACACTAAGGGGTAGAAATTCATTAGCTTTATACTTTGGCAAACCGCCCAACAAGTGGGCACATTCAAAAGTCCAGGTAGCTTTGAAAGGAGCCTTTGGCTCCTTCTTGCCAGAAGCCATGCTGGCTCCCTTGCTCAATAGACTAGAGGATGATGTTCCCCCCATCACTGCTCAAGATCAAATGAACTTCATCCTATTTCTTTTCAATACTAATTCACAAAATTCTACCCTTTAAAACAAACTTCCCAATTGTGTACTAGCTCAGGGGCTTCACCTGAAGGAACCTCCGGAGGTCCTTCTCTGGACAATAAGGTCTTTAAGAGCCATCACTCTTCTCATGGCAGAATTGTTTGGTGCTGGAACCCAAACCAACACAAGGCTATATTTTTGAGAATGAGCATTTAGATAGCGCTAAATGTCAGGCTAGATCTATAAGCCGCAGACCTAAAAAATTGGAGGAAATGATAATTATGCAGATTAAACTTAAAAATGTGTTGTGTATAAATTCCCCATCCCCACTCTGGAAAGCCAGTTGTTATGTTTGCCAGCACCCTCTGCATACCTACATATAATATGAAAGCAATTTCGAGGAATGGGCTAGAACTTCCCATTTACTTTGGATTTATATCTTTCCTTCCCTCCCCCCTCCTCAGTTTTTTCTTCCTGAACTTAATTTAATAAAAATTACTTGAAAAGCCCTTCTAACTCTGAAGAGCAATAAAAATGTTACCATATGTAGAAAGAACACAGAACTGATTCAGCAGTCACAGCCCAACTCCAAAATACAGCACCTGTATTGTGGACCTCAATTATTATCACCAGACAAATGATTCTTGTATCTACTTATTTGTACATGTTGTTCCCTAACCCCCTCCCCATAGGATCTCTTTGACCGCAGAGATGCAGTTTTTGTGTCTTTTGAATCTCAATATCTTAACTAGCTTGGCATAGAGTAGGTGTTGAATAAATGTTTGCTATGGGATTACCTGCCATCGGCGGGGAGGGAGTGGAGGAAGGGAGGGGATAATTTGGAAAAATGAATAAAATAAAAATTAAAAATTAAAAAAAAAAAAAAAGAATGTTTGCTGCTTGAATGAGAACAGAAAGACAATCAAAAACAGATAGGTATGTGATTTTTTAGGAGGCTGCACGGTAAATACAGATAGATAACACTCGAATTTCAGGGGACAAGACTGCCCTGATGAATCAAAAACAGTGCAGTTAATAGATCATAAATGCTTATGGGCATAATTTCATTGGATTTTTGGAAAAATAAATTTCCCTGCTCTGAATGGTGGTACTAAGCCTAAGCAAATCATGTTGCCTTCAGGACTTTGTCTACCATTAATAAGTAAAGGAATTCAGTGAAAAGAATCCAGGTCTTCCATTTTGGGGGGAAAAGATCAGGAGTCTTTTACTAAATATTGAGAAGTGCCCTTTAGAACTTACTGCCAGGTAGCCTTTTAAACTAAAAATCATATCTGGCAGGACACACTAGCATAAAAATTCCCTTTAATCATCACTTGTTTTCTGTTACTATAATTGGTTCCATTATTTCTGCTACTGATGCTACCAAAAGCTAATGGGGTCAGCTTATTCACCACCTGTTCTGAATGGCTTCATGGGATAACTTCTACAGCTCTGAACTGTAATCCAAAATTCAGTAAATAAGAAAGTTGAGTCATTCAGTGTTCAACTGAAAGGACAAACTGAGAAAAAACACAAAACAAAACTGGAAACCCACTCAAATGGTCTTCAAAACTCTTCATTAACTGAAGTCACTTGGGTCTTCAATCAATTTCTCTGGTATTGTTGTAAACCCCATTAAAACACTACACTGCACCCCTTCTCAAAGGTAAATAAATCTTAAGCTGATTAGAGATTGTCACACTCAAGAGACAATACACACTATGATTAAGCTCTTTCACAAGCAGGAAAATGACATGGTTTTACTCTGAAGACATTACCAAGGATGTGACCTGGCTCCTTCCAGTTTACTGACTCAGAAAGAGGGCCAATTCAGTATTGTAAGCCTTAAAGAGTGCTGACTAAAAAGATCATAGACACAGGTGAGTGGGATCAACCAGGCTAAAAACCACTAGCACCTAGCCATTCTAACTTACTAACAGTGTATCCTCATTACATGAGGCTTATTTCCCTCTCTTTTCAGATGAAGCACCATGTGCAAAACAGGTTTGAAAATAAATAATACATTCTCCTCCAGTCAGCCTTCCTTGGGCCTAAGCACTTATATCAGATATAATCTTGCAAATGTCTCCATAACATCACCTAGTGTCTTTCTCTATTCAAAGCAGGCAATCATTTATTTCTCCAAACATTTTTAAAATTTGGCAAAAATTCTTTATAAATTGATCACATGAAAAAAATGCTCTAAATCACCATTGATCAGAGAAATGCAAATTAAGACGACTATGAGGTACCACTACACACCTCTTAGATTGGCTAAGATGATAGGAAAAGATAATGGCAAATGTTGGAGGGGATGCTGGAAAATTGGGACACTGATGCATTGTTGGTGGGAGTTGTGAATACATCCAGCCATTCTGGAGAGCAATTTGGACTCATGTTCAAAAATGCTTATGGCAGCCCTTTTCATAATGGTAAGAAACTGGAGACTGAGTAAGTACCCATCAGATGGAGAATGGCTGAATAAGTTGTAGTATATGAATGTTATGGAATATTATTGTTTTCTAAGAAATGATCAGGATGATGATTTCAGAGAAGCCTGGAGAAACTTACATGAACTGATGCTAAATGAAATGAGGAAAACCAAGAGATAACAGCAAGATCATGTGATCAACTGTGATGGACTTGGCTTTTTTCAACAATGAGATAATTCAGGCCAATTTCAATAGAGATGGACTCAATTTTTTTGTTACAATTTGCTTTTATTTTCTTTCTCATTGTTTTCTTTTTTTAATCTGATTTTTTGTATGCAGTGTAATAAGTGTGGAAAAATATATAGAAAAATTGCACGTTTAACATATTGGATTACTTGCTGTCAAAGGAAGAGGTAGGGGAAAGGAAGGAAAAAATTTGGAACACAAGGTTTTACAGGAGTGAATGTTGATAATTATGCAAGTATTTTGAAAATATAAAGCTAAAAATAAATAAAATTTTAAAATTTTTTTAAAAATCAAATTTTAAAAATTCATTACAAACTAAAATGTAACACCTGGTTGGCCTTTTGAAAACGTCTCTTTGTAACGTACCACATCCATCTTTCAGCCATCAGTAAGACATCTGATAATACAGTCTTAGATCTAAGAACGTTACGGCATTAAAAAGATGTGTTGGGTCAAAAGAAATGGGGGGGGAAAAAAAAAAAAAAGAGCGCTCACTACTGCAGACCTCTTTAAAAGCTTGCTTCTCTCAATGAACTTGTCTTCAAGTATTCCTGCCACCCAGCACACTATACTCAGTGGTTAGCCTGTTTCCAAGGCCTTCTCAGGGATCCTGAACAAAACATCAGTCTCCCAGGTCCTCCAGCAACTCTTCAATGCTGCTACTCCTCCAGATCTGCTCACTCCTTCCCCTGTGGTCTCTGGAATCCTTGCTCGAGGTAACAAACCTGCTTTCATTGTCAGCCTAGGTCTTCCTCAGCCTTTCCCTTTCCTGGAGACTGCCTGGCTCCCACCCCCCAGGGCAAAGTTCTTTTACAATAATAGGCTAGGCTTTTCTCTCACACCCCGATGCCTGGTAGAGGAAGTGGGGTATACTGTGCTTGTCACTGCTTCTCCCTCAATGCTTTCTGCTTCAAACATCGCACTGACCACAGTGATTATCCGATCCGGTCCTGGTGGGCCTTCTCTGTCCACTCCCAGGATATCTGCCTGCTTTCCCAAGGAATTTCCAGGCCTGGCTTAGAGTCCCTTCTCACCATCTTCTACCTTCAAAAGAGGAATGCTCTAATATTTTGGATCTTGCCATTTAGTTGGCCACTTTGTGTGGCCCCAGGACCCTATGCAACCCCCTTCTTTCCACCTCTTCCCAAAGTCTGGCCAAGCTCATATCTGTTGCTCCATGGCACTCTCTACCCATCTCATCCTCTTCTTTCCCCTTCTCCTTCTGCCTTCAGTCTTCCCAACATCAGGGTCTTTTCCATTGAGTCCTGTCTTCTCATTATGTGACCAGGTATTTCGGTTTCAGCATCCATCCTTGCAGAGAATAAAGTGCTGAATTTCTTTGATTAATAACCGTTGCGATCTCCTTGTTGTCCAGCACTACAACCCTAAGGCCCACAACATAACTTCCCTGAGCCCCACAGAGAGGCACACATCCTTGACCCTGTGAAAGCTTTTCCCACATAGTCACAACTCAGGAATTCCTCTTCCTGGTCATCCCTGTTCATCCCACTCCAAGCTCCGGCCCACAGCTCTCCATCTCTTCCACCACTTGCTCTCTTCTCTCCCTCCTAACTGAATCAACCCGACAGCACCCATTTCTCTTGCGCCTCCATGACCTGCTAAGTCCCAACCTGGATAGCTCTCACCATCTGCTTCCTTCACTCCTGTTCATGGGCTGGATGGAGAAGCCTCTAGCACTGGGTGAGCCCTTGGGGAAAGCCTTAGTCCCTCTCCAGAGAAACCGCCCTCAGTTCATTCAGCTCTCAGCGTCTTAGCCCTTTCTCGGGACTCCTAGGCTGGGGCTTCCCTGCCTTCTGCCCAGAGGCTCCAATAATCTGGGTTTTCATGCCTGATGTCTCTCCCCACTCAGATATAACTGATCTAAAACGCAGGTATGGCCGTGTCAGCCCTCCATGAGCTTCTGTGGCTGAACAAAGAGCAGTCCCTTTGTTTGGGGAGAGTGTTCATGGTCCCTCCTGCATACTGAGCTTTCATGTGATCTCCATGGCAGCCCTGGGAGGTGGATGCTGCCATTAACCCATGTGACAGTGAAAGAAACCCAGAAGGGGAGGAGAGTTGCCCCAGTCACACAGCCAGGAAATGGGCTCACATCCCATCTCAGATCTCCCTGACCCCAGGCCCAGCTCCGTCCTCCCTGTCCAGTCTGCCCCAGGAGCTCAGTGCCCACCCAGGGCCCTGTCTGTGGCTCTTGTGACCCCTCAATTCCAGCTCATATACCCCTGGTCCAGGGTCCAACCCAGAGCTAAGCCAAGCACAAGCTAACAGACACAGAGGGAAACAGTCCTGCCCCCATGGAGTATCCACTCCAATGTGGCCAAGGGAGCACAGAGGTGCCCCAGGGGACACTGAAGGAGGCAGTGCCAGCCCAGTTTCGAGTCTGTAATTACAAGAGAAAAGGAGGAAGAGCCTGCCAGCTGCAAAAGGCAGTGAGGGCAAAGGCAGAGGGGGTGCGGGACAGCTCTGTCCATGGGGGCAAACGTTCAATCTTGTTCTACAAAGCTGGGAGAGTGGGGGGTGGGGGGAAGGGAGTCCTGAGGCAAAGTACTCCAAAGGGGAAGGCCAATGTCACGCCAGGGCTGTCTGAGGCTACTGAGGGCCACAGCTAAAATCCAGGTACAGACAGGGCCTCGGGACAGAAAGTCACCCAGGACCCAACTGTGCCTTCCTTGGCTTCCAAGGGCTTAGGATCAAGAGCTCGGATCCGCTGCCTGGGGTCCGGTGGGAAGGAGAACCAATCCCTAGGGCACCTCATTGCTCCGGCTAGCTCCAAAAGGCTGGAGCTGGGATTGCAAAGAAGAACAGACCTTCCACCAGAAGGCTAGTGTGCAGCAGCCAGCTCCAAAGGGGCCCCTGAGGTGCAGGTTGACCCAGGGTCACGTGTTGTTGAAAAGAGAAGCCCTGGTCACTGAGGAAAGCCCCCCAGGGCCTCTATCTGGAAGGAAGGAGTCACGCAGTAAACAACCTACCTTGTCAATGGCCTTTCCAACCCGGGAGACACTGCTGTGGATGTCTTTGTGATCGGAAGCCAGTTTTTGGACTGTGTCCTTTATTCTTTTACAGCACTGTGTCAAAACAAGTGACAGTGTCCCTGATAATTCACCATCTTGGCCTATATGAAGAGAAAATGAGTTATTAAAGCAAAACCAGACATAGGCGACAACTCCCTCCACTTAAGGAGGGCAGAACAATTAACCCAAATCATCCCTGGCACCCTCTGCAGGGGGAGGAGCATCTACAATAGCAAACAATGTGTTTAAGGCTACCACCTCCAAGAAAAGTGCTTGCTTTTTAATTGGGTGCAGAGGCCCAGAGCTTCCAGGCAGGACTGCCTGAGTCCCAGCCCCGCCTCCAAATCCCACTGGCTAAGAGACCCCAAACCGCCATCCAACCCAACAATCTCCAAGGAGCCTTCCCAGGTGTTCTCAGTAACAAGATGCACTTCTGAAGTCACAAGACTTGGACTCCATTTCCCTCCATGCTCTTAATGTTGAAAATTCAGGCCAGTTACAATAGATGAGCATTGGAGAAAGCCATTTGCATTCAGAAAGAGGACTATAGGTGATGTGGATTGTGGTCCCTTTTAAGAAACTAATCCTTTCAGACTGATTTATTCCTTTCTGATTCCCAACCTCCCCTAGCAGATCAATTCAGGAAGCTAGGACCTTTGATTCACAAATCCTGTCAAAAGCAGCCTTTTGAATTCCAATAGGAGATCAGGGCTCTCACAACCCACACCCTGGTCTGAGCCAACTTGGGACACCACCCACAGGCCCTTTAGCTAAATCTCTCATTATAAAAGAGCCAAGTTGGAGTCTCTTTGCAGAGGTTCCTAACATGGCAGCCTTACGCCTGGCACGCCCAGGATCTCTGTCCACTGGAATCCTATTTCCGGTGCCCTTTTATCTCCACCTTCACCTTTTACTAACTAGAATTTAACTTTACTTCCAAAACCCATAATAAACCTCCTTTATCAATCTAGGTTTTCAGGTCTATAAATTCCTTTACAGGGGACTCCACTCCGCCACCAGACCTCATTTAACTCCGTATCCTTGCGCCGAGTCCAAAGGGGTTGCAGGAGAGCTCTGTTTGACTCCCTGTACCCCAAATCTGCCACCAGACCTCAATTAAACCTAATTTAATTCCAAACCTCAAAGCAGTGGAAATGAGAAAGCAGCAGTCTTCCTAAGACAAGTGGAGAAGGACCCAGGAAAGACCGGCTCTCCAGGGGCAGAGGCTGGGCCAGTGAAGTGCAAGACCCTCCTGGGGACTCTGCAGAACTAACTTACGAGTCTTGGGGCAGCTGGGGAGAGGGGCAGCCTAGCTTAGAAACTTTGCAGAGGGAGGGTCAACAAAGTCCAAAGAAGGACCAATACTGGCACCATGCATGGGGTGCTAACCAGATGTGCCCAGGCTGTGACTGCAAGGGACCAGTGGGGTGCAGCAGCAAGGGGCAGGGTCCCTGTTGATTCTGGGCCCTGCAGGACAACAGAGTCCCTGGTTTCAGTTCCAGAGCATTTGCAGAACAGTATGGCTGGGGCTTAATAGTGGGGCCCACCATTGGGCCCAAGGACGACTCAGAAAATAACAGTAAGAAGGCCCTGAGGCAAGGCATCATTCCTCATACCTCAGGACCACTATTTGATCACAGTAATAGCTGCTAAAAATAAATAAAAAAATAAAGATAAATAAGCAAAGGAGAAAGAACCCAATCATAGATAGTTCTAGAGGACAGAGAAAACCTGAGTGCACATTCAAAAGAAGATAATGGAACTAAAAAAGCCACTCTTTTTTCAATGAGAAATATCAAATGATTCCAAAATGCTCTCCAGCACAAAAAGTTTTAAAAGGACTTTAAGTTAGAATTAAGTAAGGGGAAACTAATGATGTTTTAAGAAACCAAGAAATCATAAAACAATTTTTTTTTAGAAAAATGAAACACTTCATGAGAAAAACAAAGGATCTGGAGCATAGATCAAGGAGATAAGAAAACTCAAAACTACCTGAAAAATATGATTTTTAAAAAACCTGATACAATAAAAGAAATTTTTTAATTGCCCTGAAGTTTTGGACAAAGTAGAAATACAAAAAAAAAAAAAAAAAAAAAAAAAAAAAAAATCTATTAATCATTACCTGAAAGAGATCCCAGGAGGAAAACTTACAGAAATATAGCCAAGTTTCAAAGCTTCCAGGTTAAAGAGAAAATAATGAAAGCAACAAGAAAAAAAAAAAAAAAAAAACCCAAAACACCACAATTTACATATCAAGGAACTACAATAAGGATTACACAAGACCTAGCAGCTAAGTCTAAAAGACTAAGAGACTAAGTTCTAAAGGACTAAAAGGTCATGGAATACTACATTCTATAGAGCAAAAGAGCTGGGGTTATAACCAAGAGTAACTTACACAGGAAAATATAATCCTAAACAGGGGGGTGGGTGTGTGGAGAGAAAGAAAGGGCATTTAACAATTTGAAAGACTTTTTTCAGGTCTTTGTGACAATAACTCTAAAACTTAAGGGATATAACATCCAGGACAAATATAAGGTAAACATGAAAGACCAATTATAAGAGATTCAATAAGGTAAAATTGTTTGCTTCATATATGTTAAGGTATTAGCAAGGATTGTTGTCATTACTTGGGTAGTGTGGGGAAAAAAAGGCTTAGGCTGAACTGAGTATGATGGTATGATTCTAAAAAAATAAAACTGTAGGGAAAGATTCAAAGAGTAATTACCACATATAAATGAGGCATGAAAGGAAAAAACTGATACAGGAGAAGCTGGGGAGAGAGGGATTAGAACCTTACTCTAATTAGCAATAGGTAAAGGAAGGAAGAGGGCAGCTGGGAAGGTGTGGAGGTGGGTGTGGAGAGAAGGGAGAAAAAGGAAGGAAGAAAGGAGAGGGAGGGAGGAATGAAGGAAGAAGGGAAGGAGGAGAGAGGCAAGGAAGGAGGAAGGAAGGGAGGGAGAGAGATAAGGAAGAGAGAGAAAGGAGGCAATAAGGGAAGAAGGAAGGAAGAGAGGGGAGTGGAGAGGCGAGGAAGGGAGAAAAAAGGGAGAAGGAAAGAAAGCGGAGAGGAGGGAGAAACTAAAGTCTCCTAAATTCAGAAATAAATAAAGAGGGCAAGAGGATAGATAGGGGAGAAGATAAAGAAAAAACCATTCGAGGGGTGGATTAAGGAAGGAATAAGGTAGTGAGTAGAAATAAAGCAAAAAAGAGCTGATATTTCCAGTTTTATTATCATCAACTCCTCCCTCCCCTTACTATCAAAGTAGTGGCTTTAATATGGCTACATGAAACTTAGGAAACCTGCTCCACCACTGAAAGTGAGCTCTTGCAAAATGGCCAAGATGACATAGGAACACACCACACTGATTCACTGTTAGGAGAGCTAGGACCCATCCAACCACTGGAAAGCAGTTGGGAATTACTCCCCCATCCCTATGCTCCCCCAAAACAATTAAAACAAAAAAAGTCCATGCTCTTTAACCATAGGAATCCCAACCCACAGGAATATGACCCAAAGAGGTCAAAGCCATCCCACAAATACAAAAAGTCATAGCCATATTTTCCCCTTAAAATAGAGGAAACTTGTTATGTAGGTTTTTAAAAAGTGAATTATATTACATCTTCAAAACTGAAACTAGTTAAGCAAATTGCCAACTTGTATCCTCTTATGAACTTTCAACTTTTGTTGGGGTTTTTTTGGTTGTTTTCTTGGTGTTTCCTTTGGCAATTTCCCTAACTTCTGTTAACTCTCCCCCCACCAAGTCTCCCTCTCTCCCTCAAAGAGAACTCTCTCACTTGTAAGGAGTATAACCAAAACAAAATGCACTGGACACTGGCCTTCTGTACCTTTAGTCCACTACTTCATCAACCCATCCTATGGTAAGCAAAAGCTGGAAACAGAATGGGCCACCACCAATTTGGGAATGGAAAAAAAGTGACAGATAAACAGAAGGTAATAAATACCACTGTGCTGTAAGAGACCACAAATGAGGGATTCAGAGAAATGAGGGAAACCTGGCCAACACCACCCAGCAGGACAAGGTCAGTGAAAGGCAACAAAAGCCAAGGAGTGAGTAGAGCAGCCAAGCTGGGCTCCAGAGCAGGAAGGAGAAAACGTGCCTCCCGCCCTGCTTTTACTCCAGTAAGAAACATGTGCTATCTCTCCAACACAGGCAAGCCAGGCTTGGGTTCTGCGACAGGCTTTTTGCTTCATCATTACTGGCCTAAGGGAAGGCTCTTGGGCAAGGAGGGAAGGAAAGGATATATTTAGGGAAAGTGTGACTTTTAAAACAAGAGATAAACAAAATTACAAAATAAAACAAAAATGAATGTTCAAGCACTATTGTGACTTGAAACATGGGTGATTCCAAGTAACAAACCCTCACTTGGAGGAGGGCCTAGAACTTTTAGGAGGGAAGAAGATACTCATCTATTTCAAAATAAGTAGGGAACAACCATTCTGGAGAGTAATTTGGAACTAAGCTTGCCATTTAGAAGAGGGGGTAGGAGGAAGGGGTAGAAAAATTGGAACAAGCTTTGCAAGGATCAGTATTGAAAAATTATCCTTGCATATATTTTGAAAATAAAAAGATTCAATTAAAAAAATAAATAAATAAATAAATAAAGCTCAACCGGAGCAATGGATCCTGGAATCAAAACAACCTGAGTTCAAATTCAGCCCCACCCACCTCCTCATTGTGTGTCCCTGAACAAATCATTTAACTTGGCTGCCTCAATTTCTTTATTTATAAAGGAGATAATAAAAAAAAAACTATCTCCTAAGGCTGTAGTGAAAAACAAATGAGATAAATTAGTTAAGAAGTCAATGCAACGGACTTATCACATAATTTATTATTTATTTATTAGCAGTAGCATCAACACTGATTTTTTTTTTGTGATTCTATTTTTATTGAATGTAGTTAAAATATAATTCTGAGAAGGGTGCCACAAGTTTCAGGAGTCAAAGAAGTCCAAGATACAACAAAAGAAATCAGCATCTTTTGAATCTGGAGTGTGCCCTATTCTAGAAGAGACCAGCATGGAGACTTCCATTCAAGGCCGTCACAATCAAGACTTTCCCAAGACTAAGGCACAAATACGCATCACCAACAGGAAGAAGGTTCTCCAGGAAGCCTCCCTCCTCTGAAGACTAGGGAGGCAGAGCACCCCAGACCCAGACTACAGAAGCTCCCAGATGGACAGTTTCTGAATGAGCCAAGTGCACAGAGTCCACTAGGAACAGGCGCTCTGGCAGGTGTGGAGACCGTCACAGTCCATCACTTCACTCTGGCACTCTATCTGCAAGCTCTCACAGGAGTGGGATATTAAACAGCTTTGTTCAGACAAGTCCTCCCCCTTCAGAGAAGGCAGACATCAGGGGCTTAGCAGCTACATGGGAGGGGGCTTAGAGACCAAAGCTCCACCTGGATTAACTTTTCCTTTACTGAGTTGGCTTCCTTGAGCATCAGTCTCCTAGTATGTCAGACATTTGGCTGAATGACAAGGCCCCCTTTCCAAAGCCCTGCTATCAGGCTAAAATCTACGTGTGACCTGTCCATCTTCTCCAGTCTTTCTGTACCACACCCAACTCTTCACCCTCCCCCTGACCTCCAATCCGTTTTCCCACCTCCTCTCCTCTTCCCTTCCATTCCTACAAAAGCAGGCCCAGGTCTCCTCTGGCTTGAAGTCCCCTTCCTTGACCCTTCTATCTCTCCTTTCAGTCCTTTGCAGCTAAAGTCCCTACAAAAACGGTTCCGTCCAGCTCCTCTCCCCCTCTCTGGCTCTTGGGATCCCGTCAGTTCACCAAAGCTGCTCCTTCCAACATCATGATCTCTTTGTTGCTAAACTCCGTGGTTTTTTCTCAATCCTCATTTCCCTTCATTAGGCTACAGTTTTGATACTTAACTTGGGTCACTGTCTTGTCCCTTCTCTCTAGGCTTCCAGAACACCACTCTGGCTTCTCCTATCTCTGACCATTCTTTTTGAAACTCCTTCTATATCTCACCCCCTAACCATAGCCGTCCCTCAGGACCCTGTCCTGGGCTCTCCGTTCTTCTTCTATACTACTTTATTTCAACTCCCGTGGATTTAATGTGAAAAGTAAATTATATTTGTAAAGTTTTTTTTTCCATAGCTGAAAAACTTCAAATAAATCTTGACCAGTTATAATATTAAGCCAAATTTAATTAGATGCCACGATAAGAAAAGAATAACTCCAAGCCAACAGGAATCCATGTGAGGAATGGTGGGAAGACATTATTATTATTATGTTATTTTCACAGATGCTATAACTTGTCTACAAGAATAAGAACTGGGGGGAATCAACCCAGTGGTCCATGCTATCTTGACCAGCAGTAATTCAAAAACCACAAGACATGACGTCCAAGCTGTCCTCCCTTCAAACTTGGGTCCAGGTATTCTTGCTACTTTGAATGCCTAATTAGCTCTATTAGCTTCTGCTCCTGGTGCATGACCAGGGAGAGGAACTGCTGCATGCAGTGAGAGAGTAATGAAATATGAGACCCCGGAAGGGAGTCCTCTAATGGAAACTTTGAGCAGGAGGAGGAGTGAGAATGGGATTGCAGGGTACAAAGGTGGGCTCTGTAATGATGGGAGCTCATGGGAATTTCCACATTGCTTCTTGCAGGAGCCTGTTTCACTTATCCCAAGTGAATTCCCTTTTGGGAGTTCAGAATATTGTTTCTAACAATGATCATCTCCCATCTGATAACTCAAATCTACCCAGTCTGCCCCAGCTTTTCTGCTGACCTCCAACTACCTTTCAGATAGCTCAAACTAGCTGTCCAACAGAGAGCTTTAACTCAACCTGGCCAGCAGAACCCATTATCTTTCCCCAGCACATCCCACCCAAATATTACTACTCACACACAATTAGTGGACACATAACTAGTTCCTTCTTTCCCTTCCTTCTGTCCACATAAACTTGTAGGTGCTTTGCTCAAAGGAATGGTCTGGCAGTTAAATTTCTTTCATAATGACCTTGCCTTAAACTCAAATTTCTTTAGCTCCCATTGCTTGGCCAACAATAAATAGGTCTCAGCCCTGACTGATTCAGAATGAACTCAGATGGTTTCAGTTTGGGCCAGAAACCCAGAGGGTCTTATTCCTTCCTCCCAGATAGTTTTTTGTTCTGTTTTGTTTTGATTTAGCTTGTTCTGTTTTGTTTTGATTTAGCCTTCATCACTGAATGAGTGTGGCTTTAGTTCAAGACCCACTGAAAGCCTTTGTTTAAAAAGGCCATGATCTCCCACTGTATCCAGGGCCATCTCTAGTCCTCGTGATCTATGTCTGGCCACTGGACCCAGATGGCTCTGGAGGGGAAAGTGAAGCAGGTGACTCTGTCCAGCCTTCCCTCATTTAAATATAATTCACTTGCATTTTATGGTATCACATCTCTGACGAATGAAGGACAAACCATCAAGGCATTTGGTACTGGCTAAAATAGTGTAGTAGGTCAGTGGAGTGGGTTAAGTTCACAAGACACAACAGTCAATAACTATAGTAATCTATGTTTGATAAACCCAAAGACCTCACCCAGCTTCTGGGATAAGAATTCACTATTTGAGAAAAATTATTGGGAAAATCGGAAACTAGAATGGCAGAAACTAGGCAATGACCAACATCTAACACCCTATACCAAGATAAGGTCAAAATGGGTCCATGATTTAGATAAAGGATGATACTAGAAGCAAAATTAGGAAAGCAAGGAATGGTCTACCTCTAAGATCTGAGGAGAAGAAAGGAATTTATGACTAATATGGCGACCGCATTAACACCCTGGATACTTTAGTATCAGCTGGAGTCAGGATAAGCAAAAGTCCTTATTCTTGGTCTTTAGAGGTAGAAGTGAAGAGAGTGGACGTGTAGGATCTCTGTGGCCTCACCTCATCATCTCTCGCAGAAGTGACCCTGGCTAGTCTCCCTGCACCTCCTAGTCCCTCCCACAATTCTCTGTATACACCAAATGATTGGCCCTTCCCACTATCCTGTGCTGGCCCATTTTCCAAGCATATTCTTATAGAGTATTGTCCAATCGGTAATCAGCCTCAAGTGCTCGACTGTCCAACCTCAGTGCATTGACTTAAGAGTTTCAGCCCTTCACATCTCCTGCTTTCTTTTGTTTTAGAACACAGGTGGTCACGCCCTCCCTGACATCTCAGGGAGATGAAAAGCACCAAAGGGAAGTGGGGATTAGAACACAGGTGGTCACGCCCTCCCTGACATCTCAGGGAGATGAAAAGCACCAAAGGGAAGTGGGGATTGCTGAAGAGTCTTATTAGAAACACATATGCACAAACCCATCAGCATGGGAGGTATTACACAAGCACATAGCAATAATGCACAGGCTATAAGTGATGACTCTCCCCACAATCAGTGCAGGCTTGATGTGGTGTAACAAACATGAATTGTACATGCAAGTAGTGATACAAACAATATAAATCAACAGGGTCTTGTAAAAGATTTCCAGAAATCCTAGAAGGAGGGTAATGCAAACATCAGTCACACATACACCTTCTTCAGCAGCCAAGAGATAGTCCAAAACCAATCTAATGTCCATTGCTTCACGTGTCAGGGAATCCAATGATTCCCGCAGATTTTTAAATCCTGCAACAGTTTTATCATTTCTTAAGAAATCCAATGATTCCTGAGGGTTTTCAAGTCCTACAACAGTCTTATCATGTCTCAGGGATTCCAATGATTTCTGAGGGTTTTGAAAATCCAACAATTTTTGATGTCTAGCCCCACGTTGGGCACCAAACATGGCAACTGCATTACCACCCTGGGTACCTTAGAATCAGCAAGCAAAAGTCTTTATTCTTGATCTTTAGCAGTAGAAGTGAAGAGAGTGAATGTGTATGATCTCTTGTGACCTCACTGCGGAGTCCCTCTTGCAGAAGTCCCTCTGGCTTGTCTTACTCCACCCCTTAGTCCCTTCTACAATTCTCTGTAGACACCAAATGATTGGGCCAGCAGAGGATAGTGGGAAGGGCCATTTTCCAAGTGTATTCTTATACAGTATTGTCCAAACAGTAATTAGCCTCAAGTGCTCCATTGTCCAACCCCAGTGCATTGACTCAAGAGTTTCAGCCCTTCACAACTAAAAAAGAACTACAGAACATTATGAAATAAAATGGATAATTTTGATAATTTTAAATTTAAAAGTTTTTGTACAAACAAAACTAATGCAGCCAAAATTAGAAGGGAAATAAAACTGGGAAAAAGTTTTTACATCCAAGGAGTTTAATAAAAGCCTCATTTCTAAAAGCCTTTCCCAACCCCTCAATTCTGGTGACTTCTCTCAATTATTTTAGCTTGGCCAATACATAGCTTATTTGCTTGTTGTATCCCCATTAGCCTGTGAGCTCCTTGGGGGCAGGAACTGTCTTTTGCTGCCTCTGGTATTCCCAGAACTTAGCCCAGTGTTTGGCACACAGTAGGCACTTAAATCGATTGCCGACTGACCCTTTCAGCTCTAAAGTTCTATAATTCCATGTAAAGCTGTACTTATCTTCTTTACCCTCTATTTTCTGCCCCTATTTCCCCCAAATATCTCTCTCTCATGAATTTTATATTTGATCACATTTTTGTTTTGTTTGGAGGTTAATGATTTCACTAGCACGGCAGTGACTTAATCCATGTCCTGGAAAGGCAGTACCCAGGGTGTTAACGCCGTCGCCATATTAGTCATAAATTCCTTTCTTCTCCTCAGATATTAGAGGTAGACCATTCCTTGCTTTCCTAATTTTGCTTCTAGTATCAAGGTCCTCTTGATTTCAAGGCCAGCCTTTGGCCACTACATTTCCTTGAGTCCCAGTCTGCCAGGTCAATCTCCCAGCTCATCTATTCAAGAGGCTTCCTACTGCTCTTGGTATGAAAAAATAGGAACTCCTGTAGAGCCTGGTCTCAAGTCATCTTTTCAGTTTTATTGGACATTACTTCTCCTGGACTCTACAAACCAGAAAAAACACAGCTCCAGTCTCCTCAGCTCCATCCTGACCCTCCCTGCCTGGAATCTCCATCTCAGGTTCACTCTCTCCTGATCACCGCCCTTCCCAAACTAGCTTGTATTCTGTAAATGCTTATTTATGTCATTGTCCTCCCATGAAAATGGAAGCAAGCTTCTCTTGCTAGGAAGGAACATTTTTCATTCTCTGTGGACCCCACTCACCTCAGGCCTGACACACAACTGCTGGGTGATTTCTACCCCGCTTTTAGGGTTTACCTAGACTTTGGCTCAGACTGTAACAGAACTTTGGAAAGGTCAAAAGGTGACCCAGCCACGTGTAAGATTGTGAGTGCTAGCAGTTGGAAGGCAGGAGGGGAAATCCACAAAGACTTTCTGTGGAAGGAAAGCAGGTTCTAGGTCTGGCTTCTCTGGCCTAGAGTAAGGAGAGCACCATAAAAGCATGTTGGAAAGGCAATGTGGGACCATTCCGTAAAGCTTTCCAGCCAAACAGATTTGATACTTTGTCCTGAAGTGTGCAGGACAGAGCCCTGGGAGACGCCCAGGTTCTCTGGGGCCACTTACACTTTTTCTGTCCCTCTCTCTGTCCCTCAGCATTCCCTCAAGGGCTCTAGGTTTTCCTGACTGGGTCCTCCTGTTTCTTCCCAGCTTCCCTTGCTAGATTATCCACATCCCATAACCATGGGTATGTCCCAAAGCTCTGACCGGCCCAAGTCCTCTTCTTGACTCACTTTCTGGGTGACCTCATGAGTTCCCAAGAATTTAATGAACATCTCTATGTAAATGATTTCCAACCTATAAATCTCTTTCTGGATAAGGATGGTATCATCCTGGATCTCCAATTATGGTTTAGTAAATGCCACCTAAAGGGTCGCAGCTACACAACTGAAAAGACTCAGCAACACTAAGTCCTATAACTACTCCTAATCTCCCAAACCAGGAGTCTGATATTAAAATGCAACTTTCACACACTCAATAAAATGAAATTCTGAGGAATCCCTCATGAATCCCCTCATTTCTGACCAGATGATACAACCAACAATATACTGATTATCTTTTCCTTCCCCAATCCAAATCCAATCTTTCAACAACAGGTCTTTGAAGTAATCATAATAATCTTTTTACAAGTTCATTGTTTTGAGTTTGATGGCTCAGAGTGAATGTAAATAGCAATTCTTTCTGTTCTGGTCAGAAACTGAAGATCTGTATTAGACAAAAAAAAGACTTGTTCTAATGCTCAGGTCAGTTAGTTTATCTTCAAAAACTTAATGTGAAATAGTTTTAATATATGGGCTTAATAAAACTATATATTTAAGGCTTGTTCATCCTTGACTCATGACATCAGGAAGATGATGTCTTGACTGCAATTGAATTGGATTTAAGTGAGGCTGAGGCGGCAGTGCCAAACCTTGGTCTTTTTAAATTAAGATCTTCAGCCAGGTCTCAAGTTTGTCTGAGCCAACCCCCAGTCACAAAAGGCTGAATAAGAATTGAAGTTACACTCTTTGTTGTTGTTGGCTTGCATTTTGTTTTCTTACTCTTTTACTTTCTTTTTTTGATCTGATTTCTCTTGTGTAGCAAGATTATATAAATATGTTTATACATATTGGATTTAACTATATTTTAATGTGTTTAATATATATTGGAATACTTGCCATCTAGGGGAGAGAGGGGAAGGAGAAAATCTGAAACACAAGATTATGAAAGGGTCAATGTTGACAAATTATCCATGCATATGTCTTAAAAATAAAAAAAGCTTTAAAAAATTTAAAAAAAACAAACAATTGAGGTTAAAGGCATTGACTTTGCCTTCAGAAAAAAAAAAAAAATTCAGTCTTGAATAGCAAGAAGGCAGGGAAGGAGAGGGGAGGGGAAGGAAGACAAAGTAACCAAGCAGCTCGGTGGGTGATCTTGGTCCTTGCCCAAGGCCTTTGAATCCTTTTAACAATAAGCACTGTAATACCATTTAGTGACCAAGTGACTTCTTACTATATTTAGGACATAATTCTAAATTCTGGGAAGGGTGTAAAAATGAGTAACACTTCATAAATAAAATCACAGAAGTGTGAGAAAAATGATGAATCCAGAAGCACAGAAAGACTTCACTGAAATGATGCAAAGTAAAGTAAACAAAGATTTAAAATAAAAAACAAAACACCATCAACATAAACAATCACAAAAAGCTCAGGACCATGGCCAATCATCAGAATTGAATGCTATGAAACTGTAATAACCCATAAGCCCTAAAGAAGAGATATGAGAAACTAATTTCACTTTGGGGGCAGAGGTGGAGTACTAACTGGTACAAAGCTCTTTCTACAATACTAGACTTTGTCAATATGTTGATTAGTTTTGCTGAACAACTTTCTCCCATCTCTCCTCCTTTGTTGTAAGAGATGGCTCTCTGAAAATGGAAGGAATAAAAGATACATTAGGAAATCTGTCAATCAAATGTAATTTTTTCTAAGTCCATGAAAGGTACAGGATTCCATGAGACTTCATAGAAGAGAGATCCTATTTGAAAAGAGGAAAAAAAAAAGATACTAAAGGAGGTTGCATTTAGACTAAGTAATGAAAAATGGGCAATATTTTGCTGGGGGAACTAGGTATGTAGAGGGCTGAATTCTATACCTAAAAATAGAATACTAGCTACGTTGGGGGATATAGCTTAATAGATTCCTCAATACTAACACAGTATCAATTTTCGTTAGTTTAGCATTCAAAGCCCCTAATCTGAACTAAGTAGGAATGAAAAGAGAACAGAATTGAGAGATCCCAGATGAAGAATTTATAGATCTTTCCAACTGACTGAATGTAATGAAGTGGATAGAAAGGAATAACACATTATTTGCAACCAACTTATATCTGGTCTCAGTTTTCTGTAATGCCATACCCAACCCAAGCAAAATTAAATTATTTCAGAAAGCTGCTACTATCTGAATATTGCTTGAAGATTTGATTTGGCCAACCCAATAATAAATTCAAATAAATCAACAACTATTTATTAAGCACCTACTATGTAACAGGAGGGTATGTAGGTGACTTGTACACAGAGTATCCAGTCTGAAGTCAGAAAAACTGCTGTCCCAACGTTCCTATCTGACCTCAGACATTCGGGCTCCTTGTGTGACCTTGGCTAAGTCACATCTGCCTCAGTTCCTTACCTGTAAAACAAGCTAGAAAAGGAAATGGCAAATCATGCCAGTCTTTGCCAAGAAAATTTCGACAGGAGTCACAAGGAGTCAGATAGGACTGAAATGAGTGAACAGTGACAACAGTGTGCAAGGCACTATGGTAGGCACAGGCCCTGTCCTCAGGGACCAAGGACCATGAAGAATATACACAGTTCTGAGGTCTGCTCTCCTACTCCTCTTCAACAAAAGGAAAATAATTGGGAGACATTGAGTGCTACAAGCTGTCTTCATAAAACAGAGCTGCCCGGAAAGAGTCTACACACCCTAGCCATTATGTTAACTGGCAGGCCAACCTACCAGGAGGGAAGAACGTGACATCCAAGCAGGAGAATAAAATGTCTACATGCAAAATATTGCCTATTTGCACTGGATCTGTTCCAGAACCACTCACCCCACCTTCAGTACCCACCACACACCTGCCATAAGAGACACTGCCTGGGTGAAAAGGCAACAACCTCTCACTTCCCCAAGGGCCCTCCCAGAAGGCAAGCAGCTGAGACCCCTGCCCCAAGAGGCTGCCGGAGCGGGACCTGGGCCAGCACAAGCTTGCCAGCTCAAACCAGGGTAAGGCTCTACCCAAGTCAGTCATAGTAAGTGAGCCTATGCAGGAAATGCAATATTAACAAGGATAATATCCTTAAAACTGACTTAAGTCACTTTTTCATGAAAGTCTGGGCCCTACTTCGAGGTCCTCCAAAAATAACCAAGAATCAAGTCAGTAATCTTACAAAATCTTTCCTCTCCCACAAGAATACATTTGGACTTTGTCTCCATTTCTTATACAAATGGAAATCAGGAACAACAGACAGATAAAATCCACAGGCCACGGAATTTGAACCCAACTTCCTCTTCTACCAAAATCTGAACCAACCTAATGTAGGAAAAAAAAAAAAAAAATCTGGATTTCCAATTCTTGCCTTCAAAGAGCTCAGAAGAAAATGCCTGATGAGCTTAAAACTATAAACCCATAAACAAGTCACCTTCCTCCTTTTCTGGTGGAGGGAGCGAAGAAGTGCCCCACAGTACAAAAGGAGACAGCAAGTTCCAGCTGCCTCCCAACTCCATGGCAAACTGTTCCTGTATTTTTAAGCAAGATCATGGGACTAAGTTGTACAGCACTTCCTACATGGCTGGATCCCAGGTTAAAAGATAGTTGTCATACTTCTTTGGTGGAGCTGAAGAAAAAGGGGAATAAGCATTTATTTGTACAGCACCTACCACATGGCCAAGAGCTTTACAAACATTACCTCATTTGATCTTTGCAGGAGGTGGGAGGAAAGAAGGTGCTGTTATATTATCCCTATTTTACAGCTGAGCAAACTGAGGTAAGCAGAAGACAAATTAGCTACAGAGGATCACACAACTGGTACAGATGGCACCAAATTCAAAAGGAGATACAAGCACTTGCATCAAGATCCCTCTGCTTCTAGTCCTGGGACCTTAGGAAATGGTCCAAAGCCATTTACATGAGGCCCCATCAGGGGTGCTTTCCTCAGGCTTCCAAAACCTCAAGTCCCTGTTCTGGATGTCCTTGGCAAAAGCACAGAAACCTTTCAAAACACACTTTAAACTTTTCATGTGAGGATTTTAACAGGTCCACATATCAAGAGCATCTGGTTCCAGCTCTCTGTGGTGTCTCTCAAAAACATACTCCAACTCTTCAGGTCACCCACTGGCATCTTTTTAGTTTTTAAAAAGGCTGATTTATGCTTCTAAAAATGCCATCATCACTCAACTAATAAGAATTACAGTCTTCCTACTTAACCACATCAAAAAGCTGAAAGCTGGGCTCCTCCTGCAGAAGCCAGGTATACCATCCAAACTACAATAATTTATTGGGCTTTGCCCCGTTTTACAGCTTTGTGAATCCTATTCTCTCTTTTCTAAGAATTAAAGGAACAAAGAGGGGGGAAAAAAAAAAGTACAACTCAGAAGACAAAAGGTTTCTACTTTCTTCAATGAATAGTTAAGAGAAAAAATGACTGACAAAATGCAATCTCTAAAAAACCCTAAAAAGGCTATATGTATGTAACAGGTATCGAATATGATCAAAAGTATACATCTAAAACCAAGCACGAACCTTGTTTGTCATGGAGAATCATTAAAAGTTTTCCCAGTAAAAATGAGGTCAAACCAGAATGACCCTCCCCTTTACTACTGTCTGACAGGTACAGAAATGCTAGCTAAATTATAAGACAAAAGAACAAAATTAAAGGTCTGAACATGAAAGAGAAAACACATTTCCAGAGGAGAGGAAATGCTTAAGGAAAAAACCTAGAAAATCAGTGAAGAAGCCTATTAAAGACTATTAATACCTTAAGGAAGGTAGTCAGATACATAAATCAGTACAAGTCATCAACATTTCTGTAAACACAAATAAAAAGAGAAATTGCAAGCAAAATAACTACAAAATGCATTAAAATTGTAACCAAACCAAATGATCTGCAAGACTTCTGTAAATAAACCTACAAAATACTATTTATATAGAAATAAATAAGGATTTCAAAAAGTTATTCACTGTGCATGATTGGGACTTGCCAATATAATAAAAACAATGATATCAAAATTAATTCACAGATTTAGCCCTATAACACAATCACATAATCAAAGGAATGCTTTTTATAACTAAACAAAATGAAATGTGTTTGAAGGAAAGGTCTAGAATTTTAAGAAAAATGAGGAAAAAAAATGTATGAGTAAAGGGAATGTAGCATCACCAGATCTCAAACCATAACATAAAACAGCACTCATAAAACCTTTTGGGTTCAGGGAAATAGGACAGACAGACTGACAGTTGGTTGTTATATTTTGTTCTCAAAGACCAAAATGACATCCCTGGCTTGGAGCATTTCTGACTGTGGTGAAGCAGGCTGATAACGAGTCAAGATCTCCCACAAGGAGAACAGAGACCTCTCTAATCAGCATAGCTCACACTCATTTGAAGCTCCCGTCATTTGTTTTTTGCTCACAGGGCACACCATGCTGGGTAGTCCTGGGCCAGCGTCTCCAGAGTCTCACAACCAATTCCAATCTTCAGCAAGACCTGGACAGCATCCTTAAATCACTCCTCCTGACTTCCATGTGAGTTCTCCAGAAAGCAATCTTTTAGGCAAACATGCATTTGGTGATCAAACAACCTGGCCATGCTGGGCAATTCAGCTCAAGAAAGGACCTCAGTGTCCCGAACCTCACCTTGCCAGAACCTTCCTAAGACAAGGTTTCCAGCATGATGCTTGTACACGGTCCAGGTTTCAAAGGCACATGACAAGGTCAAAGGCTCTGCAGTTTGGGAGGCAATCTACCTTCTCCCCATCACGCTCCTTCAGAAACTCAATTAGTTCTGGCAATGAGCGCATCAACCTCCCGGAAGAAGGTGCACATCCCTGGAGAGCGTACTGCCAAAGCCAGGGAGCTTATCGACTGCATTCCCAACTTCACCTGCTGCAGCCAGCAGCTCCAATGGAGCCAAGAGATGGTGTGGTGCTGGCTGGGGGAGCACACAGTCTGTGGGCTAAATGAGCCCAATGGCAGAGTTGGTCCAGGCTCTGCTGCACCACGGGTACCACCATTCACCAACACACTACCGTGGTCTGGGCTTGCAGCCTTTTCAAGTGGAAGAACTTGCCATCAGGGAGGCAGCAGATATCTGTTCTCGGTGAAGGTACCGTGTAATGTGCTCTCCTGGCAGTTACAATTACTAGTCTGTCCTAGACCCACCAGAGTACCTTTGACCATGTCCTTTGCAGTGTGAGCTCTACCCGGCTCGCCTCCTCTGAGGCCTTCTAAGGTCTCTGGCCACAATCTCTTGAATCTATAGCTTAATAACCGGTAACATGCTCAAGAACAGCCACGTGTAATCTTAAAAGCCTTTATTATACCTACTCACATAATGCCCTGACTGATGCCCTGACTTGTGGGTTCCCGAGTGAACACCTGGTCAGAAGACCCATGTGTTCACTACCAAAACCCTTACCTCTTTTGGCTACCCATCTTGGCTTGGCCACCCAGGCTAGGGAGCCAGGGTGAAGAACGCCAGATTAAAGAGAGCGGTTGCTGCCTGCAGTGGGCTTACATAGGGCCTGTGAGGTCACACACACAGCCAATCAGCGAGAGAGTCACCCATTAAGAAACTATCTCAATATGGCCAGGATCCCGCCCAAGGGCAGTCCTAATATCCACAGAAATTACTTCAGGGCCTCAATCTCCCGATGCACTGTGTCCGCCCATTTAAAGGGCCCTTACAGTACCGGACCATGTGGCTGAAGCCATCAAGCTGAAAGCCTGGGAATGTGCTCGGAACCCCGTTCGCTGACAGCGCTCCAGCACTCGAGGGCTGCCCCAGGTCCAGGACCAGGCAAGCAGGCCATCAGGGAAGTCATGGGAGATTCTGATGAGCTTCTCCAAGAAACTCAATTCTGACAAGCCCTCATGACTGACGGGCTTCAAACTCCCATTCTGCTCCCAGCATTTTGTTCTCTAGCAAACACCATGTACCTCCACTCTTTCTGAAGCCACTCTGGCTCTCAGGTAAATGAGGTGAAAGACTGGCCTAGTAAGCAGGACTCCAGCCAGAATCTTGCCAACGATGACTAAGAGAGAGGATGGACAAAGGGATGGATGGATAAAGAACAGAAAAATAGAATGAACTAGATAAGGTAAAAACAGATGCACACCAAAACAATAACCTAGTGTTAGATGAACCCAAGAACATATACTTCTTAGGGAAAGACTTAGCTTGGGACAAAACTTTTTGGTTTTGACAAAGCTTTTGATAAAACTATACTTAGACCATCATCTTACATGGCATATAATACATTCAAAATGGATGTTATCTCCATGTAAAAATATCATAGCATCAAGAGAAAAGGATAAATCAGGACTCTTTTACAATTGTACTTAGTGAGAATTATTTAACCAAAGAGAAAACATTGGAAGATAGCCAACTATCATCACCAAAGTCACATATTCAAAATTCTAAAGGGCTAAAACTCTTGAGTCAATGCACAGAGGTCAGGACAATCAAACACTTGAGGGTAATTACCAATTGGACAATATTCTATAAGAACATGCTTGGAAAGTGGCCCTTCCCACTATCCTATGCTGGCCCAATCGTTTGGTGTACACAGAGAATTGTGGGCGGGACTAGCCAGATGGACTTGGGGCATAGACCAGAAGGTGATGTCTTGGAGATCCTAAGTGTCCCTTCCCCTTGACTTTTACTGCTAAAGACCAAGAATAAAGACTTTTGCTTATCCTGTCTCCAGCTGATTCTAAGATATCCAGGGTGCTAATGCAGTCATCACACAATAGAAACTATATACAATAAACAACAGAATTTTTCATATTAAGAGATCAAAAGTTTTAAGTTTTCAAGAGAAATGCAAATAAACAACCATGTGAAAACATGCCACAAATCACAGATACTAAGAAAAAATTAAAACTAAAGTAACTAATGTTTTGCCTCAAACCATGCAAACTGACAAAAATGTCAAAAGACAAAACTAGTCAATATTGGAGGAACCAATGGTAAAGCTGTGAATTGGCCCAACCACTTTGGATAGCAATAAGAGCTCTGCAGGGTAAAGGGACTGAACTATCAGTATCTCAACTCAAAAATCACACTGTGGGGCTTACTCATCCCAAAGAAGGCAAAGGCAGAAGCAGCGAGCGGTCCAACACTTGCCACTGGTGAAACACTGCAGTGGCAATGAACCTAAAATAGAGTAAATTCCCCTTCCTTGGGGAAACGGCTCAAAACAAATCTGTGACATTAAT
This sequence comes from Sminthopsis crassicaudata, assembly GCF_048593235.1. Taxonomy (NCBI): domain Eukaryota; kingdom Metazoa; phylum Chordata; class Mammalia; order Dasyuromorphia; family Dasyuridae; genus Sminthopsis; species Sminthopsis crassicaudata. Next base: position 34,136,629 of record NC_133618.1, on the reverse strand, counting down.
ATGAAACATTTTAATAATATGGTAAGAGGACTAACAAAGAGTTCAGAAAAAAACTGTACATACTCAAGCTGAACAAAATAAGCAGAGCTAAGATCACAACATGCACAAAGCAGTAAGGTAAATGAAAATATCAGTAAAAGAAAGGCCTGAACACTTCTCCCACTGCATCCCGGGCCATATCCAGACATCCTGATCTCTATCTGGCCACTGGACCCTGATGGCTCTGGAGGAGAAAGTGAGGCAGGTGACTTTGCCCAGCCCACCCTCTTGCTTCTCACAGCATCACCTCCCATATATCACTGTCTTCTTCATGGTCCTCTTCACAAAGGAAGAGCAAACAAATGATTTCACTCTCAAGTAATAAGGCAAGGCGTCATTACTTAACTATGAGGCAAAGGGATGATGGAGAATCCATGAAATAGTTTTGTTTAATTGTTCTTTTTGGACACAAGGGAGAGTTCAATATGGATTGGGAGAGGAGGAAGCAGCAAAATGACATGTGAAAACAAAAGGCATCAATAAAACCTTTAATAATAAGGCAAAATTGCAAACAAATTTTTAATTTTTAGTCAACGGCATTCTTTTGCCTTCTCTTGACTGAGAGCACTGCATGTATCCTCAGCCCCTCAACTCTTCTCTTCCAACGTGTTTTTAGGTGCACACATGCACACCCAAGCATATGGGTCTTGGCCCTCTTGAGCATGGATCCCCTTCTCAGAATGTTTCCAAAAACATAAAATGCATCGAATTGCAAAGGAAACCAATTATGGAAAACATCAACAACAAAATTTTAAAGCCAGTTCCCAGGAATCCCTGGGGCTCCATGAACCTCCTCTGGCACAGCCTCTACTCCTCTTGTT